>NC_139700.1:28488738-28513738 GCF_964188405.1 Protomyctophum parallelum | reverse complement strand
AATTAGCCGAAGACAGACAGACAGATGTCTGTCATTGGTGATAGTCCAAAGTGTGAAGGTGTCAGGGTACATGGTGGTCTGCTGAAGTTGCAATCAGACTCAGTCGTGATACAGCTACAGACACAGCTGTACCCAAAGGCTGTGATAGTGTGTCACTAACGCCTTGAAGGCTGTTGACATGGACCATTGTGCAACACTCGCCCACCCCGCAAACACTGACACATATGTAGGAAAAGGGAATGGATGAGCACTCTGTGTGATTAACCATTCCACTTGGCAGCTGTATTTTCACACTTTGCAAGCGCAATCACGACCTCACCAGCCACACCTCCTGGGGGGACTAAACGTGGACATATTACAGTATACCACATCCATTCTTTTCCTGTCCTGTATGATTTTATGACAGTGGTTTTCAACCTTTTTCATATCAAGGTCCATTATTTATTCGGCATTTGAGCCACAGATCACCATTTGATGAGATTTAGCCTCTCAGTCCTAAGACTGGGAATATTTTGTTATCGTTGGAGATTATGTCTACAATTCCATGCTGTATTGATGTGGTACCATTAGGAGAGATAACAAACGTTGATCAAAATAACAATTCTAATTGTGTAGATGTACATTAAGTAATGCAGATGTTTAACAATAATTTAACCCTTATGGGTCCATTTGACAACATTTTACGCTCTCAAGAATTAAAGATCTATAAGGATCCATTTGGTTACCAACTCTCCCTATAGCTGGGGACCACCTGGAATCCCTTCAAGGACAACTGGTGGTCCCCGGACCACTGACCACAAGAGTGACAGTAGTATACCTATTTATTACTACCACTAGAGAGTTTGAGGACTTTGTCATGGCTCATTGAACCTTAATAAATGAATGTAGTTCTTTTTTTTCAATTGTCTGTGTGTATCACACAGAAACACATACACACAGTCTTGGGCATATGTTTAATTTGAATAACAATCATCACGGATGGAGTGTTGTTTTTGTAGGCCTTCTAATCACTGGGTGGTAATTTGTTATTGCAGGTGGCTCCTCTCAGTCATCCCCTGTCTTGAAAAGACAAAACTAACACAAAACAAGCACTTGGACAAATTTGCAGATAAAGATGGTGTCAATGACACAAATACCTTCCGGGAACTAGATTAATTTCACTCCAATCTGGGTACCCATCGGCAAAACAAAGGAAAAACAGTACCCTCTTTTCCTTAGTCAACAGTCTGTCTCGAGAGACTAACAGACTCTACCATTGCATAGAAGAAGCTGAGTTTGGTTTGACGGGGAGGTTAGCCTTGCACATCATCATGCCACGTTCCTATATCACATATATCTTCATATCTTGCTGTCTCGTTTCTACGATCCAGCACTATAAATATTCCCTGTCTGCCTAATAAACGTTGTGAACCGATAGTGTGATACTGTGTACTGTGTCTCATTATTTGTTCTCCCGGGCCCGTCGCCGTACCAACAGAAGTACTTCAACTGAATCGTCACACACCACCCAGCCTACACATGCCCACTGCCAGTCTGTCAGAGCCAGACAGAGGGTCCTTTTAGAGATCACAACAGGATGTTATAGGTGATAACTTCAGTTCTCTTGGCGTTCAGCCGGAGGCCAACGTTGGCACACTCTGATTCCACTCTGGTAAGGAGCTCCTGAGCTTGTTCCACCTGGTCGGAGAGCAGGCTGATGTCGTCCGCGTAGTCCAGGTCTGTCAGGACTACTGTGGGGTGTCATCTCGACCTCCTTGGTGTTATGGTGAGGCCAAGATCCTGCTCTCGTCCATTAATTGATGGCCTTCCAGGACTATGACGTAGTCCAGGACTATGACGAAGAGGAAGGGGGCTGGGGTGTCTCCTTGCAGTACCCCAGCCAAGATGTCAAACTCCTCACTGTTGCCACCTTGGCTTCGAGAGGTCCCCAGCCTTAGGCTCCGGGATGATGTTGGAGAGAGACCAGATGTTGTTGAGACCAGATGTTGTTGAGGCTGCTTGTTGTTTAGCAGGGCAAGGTTACAGGTTACTGTTGTTGAGCCCGCAGTCCTTTACAACCTCTGGGGTATGCCGTCCGGCCCGCCACTTTTGCCCTCTCTCAGCGTGGCTTTCGCCCTGGCTAACTCACTGACCGTGAAGGGACCATCATTGATGTTGCGGGTTCTGGATAAATGTTGGTATGTCCTCCGGCTCCTTCCTCCTCTCCATCTGCTGTTGTGCCCAACAACCTTCTGAAATGGTTGAACCACGTTGTCACCCTTTCTCTCCAAAAGTTCTTCCCTGTTGATCTTATCGTACGTGCTGAGAGAAGCTGCTTGGCTTCATTCAGTAGCCCACGTCTCTCCGCAGTTTGCTCTCGCACATAGCCAAGCCGTGCTTCCTCCACCCTGCCCGTGCCACCACGACCTCTGTGTGTCTGGACTGCAGGGTGGTTCTGGTTTTGTCCAGAACGACAGCTTGGTCACCTCCTCATTTGTGACAACGAATCGCCTGTATTCTTCGTTGGGCTCCACACCCTCATCCAGCTGCTGAAAGCGCCTCCTGACCTCCTCTGTATACCTGGCTTGCAGGCCAAGGTCGGTTGAGAATGCCTTCCAGTCATAGTGGATGTTAGGGCTTGGCTTGGGGACCCTGAGGCTCAGTCGCACCCTCATGGAGACCACGTGGTGATCAGACCCAAAGCTTCAGGGCAACGTCCCATGCTTTATACAGTATGTTCCTTCATATTTTTCTCACAGCAATAGGCTCTGCAAGAAGCTATAGCCTTCTATGACGTGTGTGTGTGTGTGTGTGTGTGTGTGTGTGTGTGTGTGTGTGTGTGTGTGTGTGTGTGTGTGTGTGTGTGTGTGTGTGTGTGTGTGTGTGTGTGTGTGTGTGTGTGTGTGTGTGCGTGTGATGATCCGCACTACGGCTCCCATAACAGAGTAGGTGCATGGGCACTGTGCGCTTACTGTAAAAACTGATTATTATTACACTGTTTACCCACCATGATAGGGATTAATAGAACATTTATTTGTATGTCCTATCTTCATAAACTGAACGAGGCTAATGACCCCCACAAAGATAACCGGCAACATTCAATAGAGGACGAAAAGAAGGGTGGAGGATGGGGAATAATCGCCCAGCTGGGTGCATTTAGCTGCAATTAGCCCGTCCAAAGTACCACAATTATGCAGGAAAACGCTGACGCTCACAATGCCACACCGCCGCTGCTGAATCAATACATAATTGTCATAATTATCGTCCTTGTGTCATTTGTGGATCCCTTTGAGACTTTAAGGAAAGGGAATTGAATAAACACAGAGGGGGGAATGGCAGCGCGTTATCGCTACTTCAGGCACGACATTTCAAACAAAAGGTGAGCTCGATACTCGAGCGAAAGCAATGTTGGCTGTTGTTGGGGGGGGTGTCCGGTGGCTGTGTGAGTCAGCCGAACCGCAGGAGGCATACACACCCCATGTCACACTGATACCATAGTAAACTTCTGAAAGGCTGCGAAGACTAAAGCCTACATTTTGATCTACAACCTAAAAAGTCATTGCAACTTGTAGATCTGTTCTTTTTGGTGTACCCAGAGGCTTACGGTAGGTCTCAGATGGATCACAGACTTACCATTACAATATATAATCTCTATCGATAAGGCCACAACTCATCAATCACAACACCAACAATAAAAAGAGACAGATCCAACAATGCACACAATAATACCTCACCCTAAACAACTGAACCCCTATTCATAATGATTAACTCTGTGGACTAAAGCAGTGACCACTGGTGATCACCACCTGTGTAAGACATGTAGATGGAAAACAGTGAATATGCAGCATACCAACAGTAGCAACATTACATTTCATGAACCTGTATAAATATGACTGAGCTACATACACACGAGTGAGCCAATGACTCACCAAAGACGCAGGACTATATGCCTGTATAGACATGGATACACACGTGGGTCCCCACTGAGAAATGCTCACTAAACATAATCACATTTATATTCGCCTTTTAGTTACATTCAGATTAATAATATATATCCAAAAATATACAAATAAACATATAACCAAGTGCACCCTTGCACGATGGATCATAAATTCATTTAAAGTAAGCTTAAATGTCATAATCGCATGTCAATGTCAAAATAATCCTGGATTCACTTCTGTAACCGCGTCTTTCAAGTCATGCACACATGATACGAGATTTTTTTTTTTTAGAGCTCTGTCCCTTGAACCTTTTTATTACCGATTAGTAACCGAAGTAATTTGGGTTATTATAATTTTTTGCTCACAATACTTTGCAACAACGTTGTGATCTTTATAGATTGTCAATTTTGACAACCACATGATAACCACCATCGTACAACAGAGGGTTCGTTAAAGGCTTAAGTGGTTAAACTGGGAATGACAAAGGAGAGCAGACGTGCAGGAGAGGGAGAATATATCAGTTTATCTGGATCCCTATTGAGCCTATAGCTGCACACTGGCCCTACTTAAGACAGAGGAAACAGTGGTTGGACTCGGATAAACCCCAGACGGCTATATTTCCATTTAGTCTCCCAGGGCCTTGGAACACAATTATAGCTTGTTTTTCCCAGGGACTCGCTTCAAAAGATTACATTTAAACAAGAAATGGATGCTGTGCATTTGTCTGGTGTCTCTGCCTCTATGCCATAATAGAGTGCTTCTCAGGAGCTCAGGGTTGGACACGTTTTAAAGTCCCCACACACCGGCCGCTGAATCATAACCTAGTATTTAGCAATGGCAAACTGAAACTTTGTGCTTTATATATTACTCTGTGCTTTTTACTTTACTCTGTGCATTACGATGAGGAATAGGTTGAAATACTTTTAATTAAACAACCTGACAATATCACAATTCACCAGAGTGTCATTTTACACAGTCACAGCAAACAGGTCACGCCTTTATACACCTTTAAACAAAATGCCAATGTTTGTTAATAATTTTATTTTGAAATAGGCTACATCTTTCAAGACCGTTCAGGAACACACACAAAACACAACACTGGTTGATCTCTAGATATACCAATTGAAGTTGTTTCCAAGCGTAAAATAGGCTTAAATGGGGTGGAAAATCTCTATGATTTATGTCTTAATGTCAGTTTGCTTTATCATCCGTACTTCTTACTTCATCTGTCCTCCTCAATAAGGAAAGGACTTGCCACGGCCAGTGCCCTGCAGGGCTACACCACAGCTCTGTGTTCAGATCGAAGGAGAGAGGCAAGTCTTTATACTTCGTATGCTTCGTTCGACATGGTATGAAAGAGACTTCAAACTGATCCGCTACATCATGCCACACGTAACTTTGACTTTATTCTCTATACTGCTGCATGTCATGCCATTGCTAAAATGTCTCTGTAATGCAAAGACGATCGACTATTACTGTGTGAGCTTTTTGGTCTGTGGCACACAGTTATTATGCTTATATTAAAACAAGTTGACCTCTTAGGAGCATATGTGACGTGTATGTTATGTCTTATGTTATGTGTCTGCATCAGAGTGTGAGTGTTGCACGGCATCAGAGAGTTGCACGTACAGCACTAGAGAGAGAAATGAGATTGATTCTGTGTCATGTCAGGTCGGGCCGGGCCAGGCTTGAACACATGCACAGGCCAGGGCTGGACTTGGGCTGTAGTTTTGGGCCTGTGTCGTGTAGGACTATAACCTTGTGTTGGGTAGGAGACATATCCGTTGGCAAGCAGTGCAATATACTGTATACTGACCAAATAGGGCTGCCATATAATAGTACAAATGTCTGCCTTTATGTAGTTGTAGAAGTCCCGGATTTATATGTATAAAAATGTTCTTTTTATACACTCACTCTGACACAGAGTTAACCACAACAAACCGATAAAATACGCCGATACACCAACCTTTCACAATGACCATTTTCTGAATATGTTTGGAAAATTGATTTGAACATTTTGGCCCATATAATGACATTGCCCAAAATAGGGACGGCCATGTTGAAAGTTAACACTCACAGGATTTTATAGCAGGGCTCTCGGGCTCGGCTGTGGTAGCATGTGGTCGCAGCTGCGTGGATAATCCCTTTAACGTCCCCTATCCTCGCCTGCGGGTGCCGTGCATCACTCCACAATCACGTTAGCCATCAGAACCCCCGTAGACACAGAGGGGCACAAATCCACTTGACGCTGTTGTTGCCGAGCTTGGAAACAGACAGACTGACAAAGGCAGGAAAACAACCTGTAGCTCTCTTTTGCTCTCGATGTTTCCCCCCTAGAGTCAGAATCTAATTTGTGTGCAGCTTTGGAGATTGGATTGAGCTGATAAAGGGACTTAATTTTCCACAGTTGACTTTTCCCTGTTCTAACCTTTACATGAAGCCCTCAGGCCAGGTAGAGACTACTATACAGTGTATAATCTACACAGTAGATAGATAGGCCTACTGTTTGTTCTGTCTCACAATGGGCTTCCAGTTCCATGGCACTTGGCTGCTGTAATACCAAGTTATACAACATTTAATTTCATAGTGATAGAATTTGACTCAAGCGAAGATAAAAATGGATTAATATAACTTAGTATTAAATAAAGTAACCGACATTTCCAGACCCACAGGAAGGCACCCAGGGTGCCGGCCCGGTTCCAAAACGGTAGAGAAATGACAGTTACCATGTGGGGGGTCCCCGGAACATCCAGACCCCCAGGAACGTGCCCAGGCAGCTGGGCCGGTTCTGGCGTGCCACCCCACGTCCGAAACGGTTGAGAAAAGTTACGGATGTAGAGATAAAGGGCCCCTGGGCCACCAACATGCCCCCCCCCCTGTTTTTGGAGACTGCCCTCTGGAAGCCTTATGGATAAACTGAGGGTTTAAACACTTGCAGTAACATGTATCATATGATGGTTTAGGACAGGGGTTTTCAACAGGTCGTCCGTGGAGGTATTGCATGTGGTCCCTGTCATGACTATGCATTTAGTAATGTAGGATTTGTAGATTAAAAAAAGATATATATATACTAGTTGAGAAACAGTGAACTGAATGACCTGGTGACATTGATGACCGTCCATGCAGTAATTTACTGACAAGTGGGAGGTCAAGAAATTCAACAGAAAAAGGGGTTTAAAATCTCAAGAGGGGGAAGTTCACCGGAATGTCTAGATGAGTCATTATTATTAGGATATTATTAGTCAATGGACCATTGGTTGAGAGTTGAGATGTTGTATACACATGGCATGCATAGCAAGTGATACAAAAGCACTAATCTTAGCCCATAGACCCTGCACCCAACACAACAGTGGTCCCCAGGTTGATTCAGGGTGGCACTGGTGGTCCCTCATTCACCATCAATTGAAAACCACTGGTTTAGGACATTTGGGCTTATTTTTTTGCCATGATAAGCCCATTACTGGCAAAAAGTTAAAAGTTTATACTTTGGTGGCCCCTAAGCTTGAGCCTGGTTACCGTGTACTGTACTGTACTGTACTGTACTGTACTGTACTGTACTGTACTGTACTGTACTGTACTGTACTGTACTGTACTGTACTGTACTGTACTGTACTGTACTGTACTGGCACACCCAAAATAATCATACATTTCATATGTGCGTGTGTGTTTGTGTGTGTGTTAGGTTGCGCACAGGTGGTGAAAAACAACCATGCTGTTTTCGTGCTCAGACACAGCCACCCAGCCAGCCACCCACCTACCCACACCTAAAAAAAAAATGCTGTTTTACATGATATAATTATATATTGATTAGTTAATATCAATAATAATTTCAAATGCAGGGATTGTACATTAAGCCATTCAAGTAGAGATAATAAATAACTCTTCCAAAACATTTGAACAAAAGACCTGCATTTTGAGGTTACATTTGAAAGCTGTGGGGGGAGGGGGGTGCATGCATGGTAGCCTAATTGCCAAATGACGCCCCTGGGGTTTGACGTCAGAAAGTAGCCTACGAATAATTGACCCCCCATAAATAACCCATGGGACAGGGCGTCTGTTGCACGCACACTCGCACAGCACACAGCACAGCATAGCACGGCACAGCACAGCACAGCACAGTGAGGTCCAGCCAGCAGCCAAACACCCGCACGCGCGCGCACGCACGCACGCGCACACACACACACACACACACACACACACACACACACACACACACACACACACACACGCTCTCTCTCTCTCTCTCTCTCTCTCTCTCTCTCTCTCTGAAACATGCCCATTTCGAGCAGCTCCACGTCTTCCATGAAGAGCCTCCGCCGGGCGGCATCTGAACTGGAGAGGTCTGATTCTGTGACGGTAAGATTATTATATTAATGGTGTATATTGGATTCTAAAGACTCCGGTTGAATTAGACAGGATCCATGCAGTGTTAAAACCACGCGTGTCGCGTGTAGAGGTCAGGACCGTCACAATTAAGGCTATGCGCGCACGGAAAGCCTTTACGCACCGGAGCTGTCCAATGCAGTGCACATTGCAAAACTATTGAACGGTACATCATGCGTGGTGCTTTCATAGGATATTAATCAAGGATAATTTGAGTAGGCCGCCGCCTAGTATTTATTTTATGGCAGCTACATATCCATCAGAATTTTAGAACAGCCGTCTATGTCGCTACTACTTCTCTTTTGGAGATGTGATAGCCTAAAAGTGCTATTTTGCTTACGGTTCATTTTTCTTTGTAGGCTAGCTAGCGCCTACAAAGACAAATTAACCGTGATAAATGCCAACTATAGCTCTGCACACTTTTCTTGAACCTTGTCGGAAGTTGTCAGTGTGCTTGCTGTGTGCAGTGCATGACATGTCACTGCTAATTTCTCAACAAGTGATGGAAGAAGTAGGCTACTCACATGGTTTACTTAAGTAAAAGTATCAATACTGCAAATACTCTATTACAAGTGAATAAATCCGGAAATTTTAAGTATACAGCTACAAAAGAGTTGGCATCAAAATGTATTCTTAAAGTGGCAGAAAGTGCGGGCTACTCAAAATGTTCCATTTAACAACTTTTCAAATAGGCCTAAAATATTTTGAAATTATATCGCATTCATATTAAATTATTTCTTTATTATTTCTTCAGTCTACGACGTAACACACTACGCATTGTGAGCTTTCAAATGGCCACAATGTAGGCTATATAGATATAGGGCTGGAGTGGTTAATGTATAGGTTATGTAATAATCCAAATCTACAAAGTATATTATAGGCTGACTAGTAACTACATTTTCAAATAATTGTAGTGGAGTAAAAGTGTAGGCCTACAGTATAAAGCATTGCAGTGCATGGGTGTGGTTTTCTGGAATCACTGAAAAATCGACCATTAATTTTCCCCATGATTTACGGTGATTCATCATGACATGCATAAAACCTTTGATTCTGTGGAAAAGAATGAAAATGAAAAAACCCTATAAACAAAGGGTATTTATTAAATGTAGTAGATCATATAATTAAATATTAAAAAACAAATCTTCACAGAATCAAAGGTTTTATGCATGGATCCTGGATGGTTAGCATGGCTATATATGCTTATTTATATTGATATAAATAATTAAATTAATTGGAGAGTTTTCAGTATAGTGGGTCCAGAAAACTACGCCCACATGCTTATGCTCTATAGGCCAGGGGTTCCCAAAAGGTAGAAGGTATAGACCACATGACATGCTCCTAAAAATATATATCATAAAAAAGGGAGAAAAAAAGTCCTATTCCAGGACATTTGTAAAGCCAGAGCTGCTCTTCCAAAGCCCCCTCAGGTACATTTATAAACTATTTTCAGCAATGAGAATACTTTTTTTGAGGGTAGATCTTGTTCTCAATTCAAAAACGTGTGCATGGGCACCCCTGCTCTAGGCATAGCAATGGGTGTGGTTTCCTGGTTCCACTGAAAAATCAGCCATTCATTTCTCCCATATAGATTTACAAAAATATTTATATTAATCATTTTAAGCTTAGAATCAAGCCTTCCAGGATCCTGGTGAATCATGACCATAAAACCTTTGATTCTGTGAAAAGAATATAATTAAAACCACTAAACAAGGGGTATTTATTAAATGTGTAGGCCTAGCCTATATCATTTTCATGAATCACCAGGATCCTGGTTGGCTTGATTCTAGGCTTAAAATATTTGTTGTAAATCTCTTTATTTTTTCTTCAGTGGAACCAGAAACCCATGCCCACGGCTATGCCCTATACAAAATACCTCAAAATTGTATTTAATACTGTATAGCTACAGTAGCCTTGAGTAGCCTATAAATGTATTTTCTGTGTTTGTCTTTACAGTCTCAAAACACTTGCACACTAGCCTATATATGCATGATGACTTTTGTTTTGTATTTGCGTTCAGTCACAGTCTCCGAGGTTCGTCGGCAGACGGCAAAGTTTGATTGAAGATGCGCGCAAAGAGCGAGAGGCAGCGGCCGCCGCGGCTGCAGCAGAGGCAGCAGACCCAGCGGAACAGATCGTGTTTGAAGAAGACGATGGTAAAGCTCTGCTCAACCTCTTCTTCACCCTGAGGACGTCCAAGACACCCACACTGTCACGATCCCTCAAGGTGTTTGAGGTAAGAGACACCCACACTGTCACGATCCCTCAAGGTGTTTGAGGTAAGAGACATCCGACTCGAGCAACAAGTATTCTAATTTCTGATGAAGGTTTATTTTCTTCCAAAAACTGAATTGAGGCAGTGGTTCTTCTACAAAAAAATTCAAATCAAGGCTATAGACTTAGTCTAGACTATAGCCTTGTGTTGTGATACTAATATACCACTGCGCTGCACTGCATGGGGGCAATATGCAGTGCAGGCAGATGAAATCTGGCTGCCCCATGCAGGCTAAAATGACTATATGCATTTGTTGGATTACCTGGTGTTTACCTAGCAAATCGCTGCTGAGTGTCTGCTAAATGCCTAAATTGTTATTGTAAATTGTGTGTGTGTGTGTGTGTGTGTGTGTGTGTGTGTGTGTGTGTGTGTGTGTGTGTGTGTGTGTGTGTGTGTTGTGTGTGTGTGTGTGTCTGTGTGTGTGTGTGTGTGTGCGTGTGCGTGCGTGTGTCTGCATTTGAAGACCTTTGAAGCTAAGATCCACCATTTGGAGACGCGGCCATGCAGGAAGCCCAAGGACAGCCTGGAGGGTCTGGAGTACTTTGTCCGCTGTGAGGTGCACCTTTCTGACGTCAGCACGCTCATCAGCGCCATCAAGAGGATTGCAGACGACGTCAAGACCACCAAAGAGGTCAAATGTAAGACCCTCTCCGTTTGTATTTGGAATTATTAAGTGGCTCTGGGCCGCGTGTCAGAATTGAAGGCACAATTTTCCCGAGATTCCTTGCAAAGCATTTGCCTTCAATGAGCGGAAGCTTGTCAAGCTTCCCTGTGCGTAACATAAGTCCTGGAAAAGACGTGCTGTGATTGGCCAGTAGTCACTTGAGTGACAGCACTGCACTGCTTTATGTCACTGGAATATCCAACTGTCTGTAGACTGTCCACCTGGAGAGTGGAGACATTAATATCTTTGCCCAATTTCCCTTTTCTCCTCCAGTTCACTGGTTCCCAAAGAGAATAGCTGAATTGGACAAATGTCACCACCTCGTCACAAAGTATGATCCAGATTTAGATCAGGACCATCCCGTGAGTATATAAAATTCTTCTTTGTTATGTTCGCTCAGAAATTCAGGGTTCGGGGTCGCCAGTTCTAATGATTATTTTGGTGGGTCCACAGTCCACATCAGAATGTTTTAAACAGACATGTAGAGCGGGTATTTCTAGGTAGAATCTCTATGGATATTTACTCAATATAAAATAAAGTGTCCAGAACATTAGCTATGTCTAGTTTGTCAACCTGAAGCTTATACTATTAATATCAGAAGTGTGTCCCGTTCGTCTAGAAATAGGGTTATTGAATACTGCTCCAATGCAAACGCCAGAGTTTTAAATACATTTTTGGTTGTGGTGATTTCCTGATGATTTATTTGGTCTATAGCGTGTTCCTCCACATATGTTATACATTCTGGTGAAACTCCTCACTGTCTATCAGTGGACATGTGGTTGTCTAGACCAGGGGTTGTTGACGTTTCTGGCTGGGGACCCTCGAAAATGCTTTGGCCATGTCTCACGACCCCCGCCCCCTCCCTACCCCAATAATATAAGAATAGATAAATACATAAATTAATACAGATTATTGATTGAAAGATTGCCTACGCATACAGATATGTGGTGTGACCCCATTGTTTATCCATTGTGGACAGGGCTTCACAGACCTTGTCTACAGACAGAGGCGGAAGATGATTGGAGAGATTGCCTTCAGATACAGATAGTAAGACACTCAACCTCATGCCCCTGGCCCTCCTTATTTATTAGTGATTGTTGCCTATTCAGATACATACTAGATATGTCACTCAGATGCTGTCCGTTTGTTATTTGGAATGCAGGGGACACATTTCACATAAATAAATGTATAGTGACAAATACTCCCAAAACAATTCAATGTAAGTTACTTTGTCATTTTACTTTTGAATACGTGAGTAATTTTAAAAGCATGTATACTTTTTGAATATTGAGTACTCCAGTACTTTGAGTGAGCACTTGTAGTTGTAGTAATATTCAACTCGAGTACTGTGGTTGAGTACGTAGTCCACCACTAGTCTAGTTATTGTCTGGTCTAGTGACTAGTGACTAGACAACCTGAGGATTTACTAAAAGTGTGCTTGTCTGCTCTTGTCCTCAGCGGGGAGATCATTCCCAAACTGGAGTACACAGAAGAGGAGATAAACACTTGGTACTTAATTTATGAGATTTATTATGTATCCTTCTGTTTGTGTGTTTACATAATCAACGTTTAGTACAATTCCACTATTGTTTAATAATTATATTGTGTGCTATCTCTCTCTCTCTCTCTCTCTCTCTCTCTCTCTCTCTCACTATATAGTATATATATATATATATATATATATATATATATATATATATATATATATATATAATATGGGCAATTTGTTTTTTCCCCATGCTGCACCAATTTATTCCTCAATGAGTCAGCTTCATAAGCGTCTTTGTTACACACATGCTTGTGAGTCATGGCAGTATGATTTGGCCTACATGGTTTTTTTTAGTTAGAAGTGGAGGGTGCTATTAAAGCAATCTAGACATCATAGCTTTAGATCATCTAAGTGCAAAATGTCAGCAGTGATTGAATGGATTGCCACTCAGTGTAGCAAATGGTCGTGTTGTTTTGCTTTGGGAAAAAATTGAGAAAAAAGAGTTGTGAAATAAATTACCACTGCTCATCCATTAACTAAAAAATCACACGCGTGTGAAGTAAGTGGTGCAACTCCGTGTGGACGTCCCCGGGGGGTCCCCAGAACTTCCAGACCCACAGGAACGCGCCCAGGGTGCCGGCCCGGTTCTGGCGAGCCGCCCCACAGCAGCCAGGCAGCCAGAGACACACAAAGCTCCGTAATGAAGCGGTTGCACCACTTAAAAACATAAGATCAGGTGCTGGAGCTGAATTATAACAGTATAAAACACTGTGCTGCAGATATCTGTGTTTTACTGCAGGTTTTGGGTTGTGTGGATGCAGCATTAAAAGGGTTTGAGCATGTGTCATCACTTAACAGACACCTAGACACCTAGCTGTGTCCAACATTCCAATGTCTAGATTGACATCAAGCAATCAGACGCTGCACTCACTCACTAGGCTACTTGCTAGCCACAATTATTACATAATCGCCTAATCACAATTATTTATTTGAGATAATTACAATTATTTTTGCATTAATTGTCAATCGTTTCAAAAATAGCAGAATTAGTAGATCAACTATTTCTGCTATTTTGTAATTTTTTTGAAACAAAAACATAATTAAAGATTATTAAACGTTTCAGTGATTTCTTCTTTGTATACATTTCTTTGCATCTGCACTGTGCAATTTCTGATTACAATTTCTGGCAAACAGAAATACAATTGTAAAGTTCCAATGTTCAATGCTAAAAACACAATTAAATTCATAAATTCCTTCATCGCAATTACATGTCTGACAATTAGTCGTCAACTTAAAATTGTAATCGTGACAGCCCTACTACTCACTCGCTCACTCACAAAATAACATCATGCTTTTAGTACGTTCAAATCATTTCTGCAATCTGTAATCCTCATGAATGGACTGTGCGGTTATGTTGTGCAGGAGAACGGTGTACGCCACCCTGAGGGATCTGTACAACACCCACGCCTGCACAGAGCACCTGGAGGCCTTCCGTCTGCTGGAGAGGCATTGTGGGTACAGCCCAGACAACATCCCTCAGCTGGAGGACGTCTCACGCTTCCTCAAAGGTACACTTTACTCGTATTCTTTTGAATAAAGTTCCATTTAGTTTTAGTAATATTTTTAGTCATCTGAAATGTTGTACTTTTATTAGTCTGGTTTTAGTTGACTAAATATTATAGGATTTTAGTCAAAAAAATCTACAGTCGATTTTTTAGTCGACGAGTTTTTGCCGGGCGTTGTAATGCCTGATTTATAGGTGTGTGCCGAAAATAGTTGATCTACTACTTGTACATCTGCTATTTTCGGAGCGTGACACCCACGCGCAGCATAAAATGACTTGTCTTTGTTTGACTGGATCTCTTGTCCACTAGTCCCTCCCTAACATTTTCATCTCATTTTAATTTGTTAACTGCATAGAGAAAACCCTATTCGGATGAATCCTTAGTTAGAATGTCATGTTTGATTTGCCCTCGATCACTAACTTCTCTCTCTCTCTCTCTCTCTCTTACACACACATGCACGCACGCACGCACGTACGCACACACACACACACACACACACACACACACACACACACACACACACACACACACACACACACACACACACACACAGAGCGCACAGGGTTCCAGTTGCGTCCAGTCGCAGGTTTGCTCTCGGCCAGGGATTTCCTGGCCAGTCTGGCGTTTCGGGTGTTCCAGTGCACGCAGTACATCCGCCATGCCTCCTCTCCCATGCACTCCCCAGAGCCGTGAGTACACTACACACCACCCTCCTCTTCCTCATGCCTTCATCTCTTTCATCATCATCTTTACACTTTGTGCTGTTCTCCCCGATTAGGACAATCCTCTGTGCCACTCTCTCTATATATACTGTATCAAAGGCATAAAAAGCCCAGAAAATATATTTAGGACCCCAATAACTCTGAGAGTTACAGACCTGTAAGGGTCCATTTGGTTCCGTGTGTACTCTCTCAGAGTTATAGATCTGTAAGGGTCTATGTCGCACCCCCTCAAGGAATGCTGAGGGTCCCTGGTCACCACTTTGAGGACCAATCCTCTGCGCTGTCTGCTCCATCAAGTCACATCACGTTGTAAAAACCACAGGAGGCACAAGGGGACGCCAGAGGGGCCAATTGAAAATATCAACCAGGAAAGCATCTGTGTCATTTTAGATTTTAGCTATATAGACCAATTATTTGTTTACAGACATTGGGACTGGGCATGGGAGACTGTTTCATGTAATCAATTCCCAACAGATCTCCAAACCTGTTGTTTTGAGGAGCACTGGTTTCAGTCCATTCAACCACTGGCGGAACAACCCGGTACCGGGCCGGGGGGGTGACCGCACGATCGGGCCTCACCGAACCTGACTCCCAAAGCACCCACCCACTTCTGAACTAAAATGAATATGGCACGACGGCCAAGTCGGGCCAACAGTTCCAAGTACATCCTTGCAGGCAGTGACAGTACTGTAGGCCTACTGTAGCCTGCCTGCCTACCTGTTAATGTTTTGGGCAGCTGCCGCTGATGATTTTACCAGCGTCAGCGTGATACTTTTACATTTAATGAATTACTCACCTAATGCTGCTACCGGCGCAGTAGCTCGATAGGACCCACCACTTCCACCATGTTTAACGTATATTCCAAAGTGTGTACAAATTGTTTAAGTCAAAGAGGCTTTCATATGGTGAACTTTGGCTAAAAGCAATCCATCACCACCATCACTTCTAATCAATGTTTAATTACAGCCAGTCCCTCCGTCCCGGCAATATTATGATCTGGAAAAACAACTGTCTGTCATGACAGTCATGGAAGTAGGCTACAGCCGAAACAGACTTCCTCTTCCTCTTCAAAATAAGAGCTATACTTGTAATGATTAGTCAACACTAGTTTTATGTCTTAAGTGAACTTACAGGATGTGTAGATATATTTGTAGCGCCCTGAGAGATAATGCTCTGAATGGGGTATCTGTCATGAGTGACTGTGTAACGCTGTGTGGTCGTCGATCGATCATCTGACAGCCCCGCGCCCCCTGGAGACACGGGCCGGGGGGAAACTACACCCCCCTCCCCCCGGTAGTTCTTTCATTGCGCAACAGTAGAGAACAGCTGATATACAAGTTCACATCGCGTCACGGACGTGACAGTTGTGAGCTTAGAGGTCTGCCGTTCTCATGACAGCGACTGGAGGTATGGTTTTCAGGACAACTGCTTTGAATTGCTATTATTGTTCACACACAACAGAAACAAATGGATTATATATTCACAATAAAAATCCTAATCATTCTTCCTTCACACTGGTAGAAAAACAGCAGATGGCATTTGTAGAATTGGCCTGACACAGCACACATGCGAGCACGTTTTGTTTTGTTAGTTTTCCAAGACAGATATTTCTAGGTCTGCTATGCTCTAAATCCGATCATGCTTCTCTTCAGATGTTCTCTGTCTCTGTTGCTTTATCTTCTCATCTCATCTGGGGCCATAATGTTGTTGTTGTGTCTCTCTCTCTCTCTCTCTCTCGCTCTCTCTCTCTCTCTCTCTCTCTCTCTCTCTCTCTCTCTTCAGGGACTGTGTCCATGAGCTTTTGGGCCATGTGCCCATGCTGGCAGACAGAACCTTCGCCCAGTTTTCACAGGTGAGGATGAGGCGGCTACATCCAGTGGTGGAAAACGTACTCACATTCCTCTTAAATACTGCAGTGTAGAAATACTCCGTTACAAGTAAAAGTCCGGAATTGACTTGAGTAAAAGTACAAAAGTATTGGCATCAAAATGTACTTAAAGCACCAAAAGTAAAAGTACTCATTGCGCAGAATGTCCCATTTCAAGTTTTCAAATGTATAACAATCATTTGAAAATAGCAGATCTACAAGCTCACAATGCATCGAATCACTATGCATTGCAAGCTTGTAGATCTGCTATATTCAAATGGCTGATAGGGTTGAAGTGGTTAATGTTTGTTTTGTAATAATAATCACAATCTACAAAGTTAACTAGTAAAGTTTTCAAATAAATGAGTAAAAAGTACAATATTTGGATCCGAGATGTAGTGGAGTATAAGTAGGCCTATTGGAAATTGGAAATACTCAAGTAAATTCCTCCAAATTGTACTTAAGTATCGTACTTAGGTAACTTTCCACCACTCGCTACATCCAACACTTCTGTTATGATGAAGTTGATATGATGAGAGCCAGGTGTGTGATAACGTCTGCTCTGCCAAATGTGTGTTGTAGAACATCGGACTGGCATCGCTGGGCGCTTCAGAGGAAGATATTGAGAAGCTGTCCACAGTGAGTGGCTATCCTTCCCAATTTTACGCTGTATTTCTGTTTAGTAAAATCCTCTGTTCATTTACCCATTTGTAATGTTATATCCTCAGAGTTAAAGGTGCTGTAAAAGTTATATGTTATGTCAAAATAAGTGTTAAATACACTAACACCTAACACACATACACTAACAACATTAACATAGCAACCACTCTATAACTATTACTGAATAATCACTCTAGTCTAAAGTGTACTACTAGAGTGTTTGCTCAGTAACAGTTTCTTGTCTCTCCAGCTCTTAAACAGAAAATACATTTTCAGGTTGGGTACAAATTGTATCCAATCCGGACAAAACAGGATGCAATATAAATTAATAGCCAAGGAATTTCAACTCCAGTCCAGTGAGACTACTCATGACTCTCTATGAGAAACTGTTCAAAAGTTAAGTCAAATGATGGAAACTATGACATATTGACCAATCCGGAGAGGGGTGGGGATAATTGACTCCAATCATTGACAAGGATTTTGAATCGAATCAATTGACGTGACTCAAAAGTCTGTATGACAAACTATTGAACCGTTATAGCAAGAAATTGTAACTATCAATATTGACCAATGAGAAGAGGGGTGGGGCTACGATACAGAAATTAAGTTTTATTTGGAACTGATACATTTGTTCTCTCGCCTAACTGGATGAAATTGGTGTCCCACCAGAAAATGTATTATCTACTTTTCCTAAAGAGCTGGAGAGAAGGGGAAACCCCTGGTACTGAAGAAACACTATAGCAATGATTACTTTTTAAAAGTAAAGTGAAATCAGCTAACTTAATGTTTACATGTCTGATTGTCCCTCAGCTGTACTGGTTCACGGTGGAGTTTGGCCTGTGCAAGCAGAACGGCCAGGTGAAGGCGTACGGAGCTGGACTGCTCTCCTCATTTGGGGAGCTCGAGGTACGTACAGTCCAGTGTCCAACACGTTTTCTCTTTTCGTCCTGTGATTTTATCTCTCTGTCCGGAACATTAAAAGGAGAGCGCTTCACCCACTTTCTTTTCTTTTTCTTAATTCAAAATTTTCCCAATCCATCTTCAAATTGGTCCGTTCAGTTCAGTAATAGCTGCCTATCAGTGACATCATGGACGGGGATTCCAAGCTAATAGAAACAACAGCCTTTCATAGTCATTTGGAAAGTTAACAGGCTGAAATAGAAGCCATTTTAATTGCATTAATACAAATAATAAAACAAGGTTTGAAACCTCAAAATTAAGGTAGGTGGGTTTCTGAACCTGTCCTTGAATCTTTTTCTCTTTGCCTCTCTTTGTCTTTGACAGCACTCCCTGTCCGATGAGCCTGAGAGGAGGGAGTTTGACCCTGAGGCAGCTGCGGAGCAGCCTTACCAGGACCAGGAATACCAAACTGTCTACTTTGTTTCTGAGAGCTTTGCAGACGCCAAGGAGAAACTCAGGTACACGGTGCACATTGACGCTTGCACACGCATGCACATACCACCTAGACTCTCTCTCACATGCACGCACACATATCACCTAGACGCTCTCACACACGCACACAGACGCACGCACGCACGCACACACACGGACACACACAAAGCCAAAGGGTTATGTAGGGACAAGGTCAGAGAACAGCCAGCCAGTCCCTGAGGCCAACGCAGAAAGGTTTGTAGTGTTGTTGTTTGTCAGCCCGACGAGCCAGCAGACAGCTGTTACCAATGTAATTCTCTCTTACCGAGGCAAAAATGCTGTTTTGTTTCACTTGGCGGCCAGATCAAATGTTGCCTTGCGAAAACAAGTAGCTTTAGTGTGTGTTTTCACTGTATTGGGTCTCTCTAACTAGGAGGCTGCCGTATGACATCTCTCCTCCTGTAATAATGGATAAGAGAGCGTTAGCGTGGGAAAGCGTTAGAATGGTGTTTTACGAGAATGGGTGGATTACATCTCAGGTGCTGAGGAAAGCAGGAAATGTGGTGGTTGCCCATAAGTTATAGAGTATGCACAGCCGTTGTGGATGTAAGAGGTCAGACAGGATTCAAGATCCAGGTTTCTGACACGGGGAACCCAAACATCTACTGGTCGTCTAAAGGGGGAATTTCCCCCCGGCTAAGACAAATATTTGGGTTTACAAGAAGGTTTCAGAGATTTTGCCGGTAATGCACTCGAGCAGAGAATCCTGTAGGTTGACCGACTTTTACGTTTTTGTGTTTAACGTTACGTCGGGTTGGGTTGCGGTTTTCACCTCATTCCGTTTGTCTCTTTGATTGGTTGCCTTTAACTGCTTAAAAACCTCATATACTGCTTATGGTAGACCCCCCCCCCCCCCAGGGTTGTGCTAGGTCCACCCCCCCCCCCCCCCAAATAGAAATCTCTTCACCAAATGTAGCCTATCTACAAACTCACTTGTAGCCTATTTGAGTTCTCTTGTGTTGCTACGCGTGTCAAACAGACCAGCAGTTCCCAAACATTTTAGCTCAAGACCTAAAAGAGAAATTTCAACTTTTGCATGGGACCCAAACTAGTGAAAAAAGCAGATTATTTTCACTACTTATTAAACATTTGTTTTCTACAGTTTCAGAGTTTTTAATACAGGTGAACAGTACGCTTCACAAACATACACTAACATCATGTGACAATAAACAACGACCTGACAAGGACTGACTGGGGAACAGGGCTGATTACAAATTAGATACATCTGGGGAAGACATGAACAATTGAACATAGACCTAACTAGAACATGAACATAGATAATACAAGACGTAGACAAGACAGGCAAAATCTGTGACTGTGGCAACATGTTGTGATTTTGTACATCTGCTACTTTAACGCTATAGGTTTTTAGTGTGAACGGATTTGCTCTATGACTGTGCATGCATGTCTCTCATGGAATTGCAATGAAGGTACAAATATCATGACTGCGTCTGCAAGGTGAGATTCATAATCATTTCCAAATCTTCATTCAGCAAGATTTGTGTGTCCATGTCAATGATCATGTGTTGACTCATGCTGATTCTATATCATGCATAGTGAAACGTGCTGTCAGGCTGTAGGTGTGGCCACTAACACAATGATTGAGATTTATATCATGTGAACATTTGACTTAACGTTTGACATTTCTGTGCTTGTGTGCGTTATTTAAGCTCTTCGCGCCGTCGCTAAAAGGCCTAATTAACAATTAGGGTCTAACAAACTTTCTCCAGGCCATGCATATGATAATTGAGGCCATGCATTTGTATGATAATTAGTTTTTTGAAGGCTGCATGCTAAATGTAAGTACTTCCCCCTGAAAGATGCATATAAGCACTGGTGCTTACGGTGCTTTTTCAATATGCTAACCCTTTTCACACCTGAAACCATGGCTCTGCCATGATGAAAAGAATATTCAGTTTCAGTATGCTAAACTTGACCACATCGAGAACAGTGTCGATTTTGTTGATGAAAACTATGACAAAAAATGTCTGTCGAAAAACGCATCAAGACCCACCAAAATGCATTTTTGTCAACAAAATCAAGTGTAGATTTAGGTCAGATTCTCACCTAATACTTCGGTAGACTCGGATGTGTATGGGCGGGGAAAATGAGGTTCTTGCATATTTAATTGGCTGCGGTTTGCCTTCACACTGTCATTCGCAGCAATTGGAAACGCAGCAGGGGGGACCTTTATCAATGTGTTCCATTCATAAACTAGCCTACACAGTGAAATCTATGGTGATAAAATTACACTCATAACGTGACATAATGTGTCGTGCCGTCTGGGACCCCCCCCCTCTCTCTCTCTCTCTCTACGCACGCAGCCGCCACACACTGTTCTTTTGGGCATGGAGGCACAGCGCTGAGCGCACTGATATAACTCCCCAGTCCCCACACAGTGACAGCACTCCATAGCACTCCATGTTTACGGCACGCACAGACAGACAGAATATTCTGTAGGCTATAATAGGCTACACTGCAGTGTTTTTATGTGTTTTCTTAAGCAATTGATTAATGCACACGTCCTCATTTCGATCAGGGCTTCAGTCTCCTCATTCGACAACGTCTATCCACAGTAATGGGACATCTTTGCGCTGCGTAAAATATGCCTTCTCCGTCTCCAACTGTGTTCAGCTCCTCACCCGCCACATTGTTTACTTCATTTCCTTTATTTACTGCGGATTGCATTCACACCTGCACCGAATTGTAGTCAAATGCGATTGGAAGCGAAGCGAAACCCCCGTTTTTGGGCGGAGTAAAATGCGGTTCTTTGCTGCGCATTAGGATTCGAATGAGCCTTCACACCTGCCAAACGAAGTGCACTTTCTGAAAATGCGCAGTAGGATTCGTTTT
The DNA here is from genome assembly GCF_964188405.1 of Protomyctophum parallelum. Classification (NCBI taxonomy): domain Eukaryota; kingdom Metazoa; phylum Chordata; class Actinopteri; order Myctophiformes; family Myctophidae; genus Protomyctophum; species Protomyctophum parallelum. Next base: position 28,491,912 of record NC_139700.1, on the reverse strand, counting down.
AATCGCAGGAAAGCTCTCTGGTGAGAATGTGACCTTAGTCTACTAAAATTGTATGATATTTAGTCGACTAAAATTAGACTAACACTAACATATTTCACTAAATTACATTTTATTCAAAAGACTATGACTAAAACTAAATCAAGATTGACTATTTTCACCAGTTTAGGTCCCAGGGAGACGTAAACTTTCTCTTTTGGGCCTCAAACTAAAAGGTTTGGGAACCACTGCAATTAGACAACCTGAATTTGCTGTTCTCCGACAGGACATACCTGGCTGGCATCAAGCGACCATTCTCCGTGAGGTTCGATCCGTACACGAGCAGCATCGAGGTCCTGGACAACCCCCTGAAGATCCGAGGAGGCCTGGAGTATGTGAAGGATGAGCTCAAGACTCTGGCAGATGCCCTCAATGTTCTGTCGTGAGTCCCCCCCCAATGCAGTCCCTGTGTACCACTACCGCTGTGTTCTGCTCTGTGATAACGTCTGACACGTACCAAGACCGTTGTGTTCATAACTTTCTGTGCTGTGTTATGCTGCTATCTATTGTATGAAATGTCGTCTGGTCAGTGGTGGCAACCATTCAAACCTCAGTGCATAGTATCATGTCCAAAGACAGAATGTCCACTCGCGCCTGGATGTGGATTCATTCATTGACACAGCCAGGGTTCCATTAGCTGATGGTGGAGTTTGATATTTATGATTCTATTTAACAATCTAATAAAAAAATTAACTAGTCTACTACATCAAAGATTATTTGTCTTAAAATATATATGTAGCTTAAATACCCGATCTATAAGCTCACAACGCGTCACATTACGTTGATATTTTTGGTATTTGTATAGCTCTTGATACTTTTGCTATTTTTCAGTGGTAAAGAAAATGACCTGCTCTATTTATTTTACAAATGGAACTGTGGTTACAGCTTAAGTACATTTACTTGAGTATTTTTCAACACTTTATCATCATCATCATTTTTCGACCGCGGTCGAGATCATGGATTTCACAATGCCACGCCAGACTTCCCGGTCCTTCATTGCCACCCCCAGTTCCTGCTTACTGATTCATGTGTCCCTAGCGATGACATCGGGGAACGACAGTTTTCTACCTCTGGTCTGCTTTGAGGCAGGACTCCAGAGAAGAAGGGAAGATGGCCGGCAAACTGTGTTCTTCTGGATTGGACTAGTGAAGAAACACGGGGAAGGTTGCCGTATATTAGATTAGTCGATGGGTGGCTCTTCCAAGACAGACTTTGCGCTCTCATTAGAACCGCTCTAGCCAACCGTTTATCTAGTTTCTTTGAAACACTTTATACTTCTCCCCCACTACATCTCAGAGGCAAATATTATACATTTTACTCCACTAGCAATATTTGAAAACTTGAGTTACTAGTAACTTTAGATGAATTACAAAACAATCAATCCAATTAAGCCCTATTTTATACTTTGGTTCTTCTATTTTCGGAGATCGTCTTTTTTTTTTAAAATGTCAGTATACTTTTACATTGGGCAAAGTTTGAAACAATTTACAATATAAAAGAGTACTTACATTGTGGTATCGTTACTTTTAATTGAGTAAAGTACTTCTTTCACCACTGATGTCGGGCTGTGTGTGTTGGACATTCATGGCTTTAGAGACAAACTTTGTTGCTTGAAAAATCTGTCCGAAATAACCAAATCAAGTGTTATTATGAATGTATTAAAAGAGACAAAAATAAATGCATATGGTGTCATGGATTTTAAATCAAAACAATGTCTCATTTTGATTCGTTGTAATGGTGAATAAACTTTATATTTTAATCACATATAAATCTAGTGAATTTTATTTAAAACAAAAAAAATACAAATCTATGTGCACAAGAGTTAACATTTTTGCTGTTTGAATGTTATGCTGTTTTTTGTCTTAAATAAAAAAGGATGCATAATGCTTTAAATGTATTGAATTGTCAGTTGCATTTCTTCACTAAAATGTATGTAGGCTATAATAAATGATCACAAATCACCATTCACTGTTTCTATCATTATAGAAGCCAACACGCTAAAATTATTCGACCAACAATTTCTTTTCAATGAATTAGAATTCCTCACTCGACTATACTCATGTTAACAACATATCGCCTCTGTTTGGTGGATAGGCTACCACTACCTCATGTCCAAAACTGTCTTTTCAGGAGTCTTGCAGATCTGCTACTTTCGATGCTTTTGTGTGACGCTGTAGTATATGATCAACTAGAGGCTTTCATTTACTAAAAAAATAAAAAGTTAACATGTGGAGACTCTAATGACAAGGCCACTAGCTTATACCTCTAACCATTGGCCACAGTTTCACACATTTTCCATAATAGTCCAGTATAGGCTACTGGTTACAGTAGCTATACTTTTACTGCAGAGTTTGACCCAGTCCTGCTGAAGGACAATTATTAATACTTGAGATGTACGTAATGTTATCTGCCACAGGAGGGTGCTATCTTACCAGGGTTGTCATACACAAAATCACAGTAAGCCGATGAAAAAGGGAAATAGTTAACTGAAAATAAGGGCTAAAAATGTATTATTATCATACACTCTCTTTTGCTTTAAAAATGCACTAAAAAGGATCTAAATTTCTTAGAATTGGCAACAGTTGTGTCTTTAGAGAGGTGACCTAACGTCTGGACGACATGTCCAGACAGAGTGCATCAGGTGTTAGCTCAAGTGGTCATCCTCGGGACAAAGGGAGGCTATTGACATAATAATCCTGAGCATTGTTCCCAAGCCATTCTGAAAGCCTCGACAAAAACAAATGGAAGTTCCGTTAGCAGACCACTAGGTGTCATCCTAAAGACATGACCAGACTGATATACGCTTTTTCAGAAGCCTTCCCCAGGGAATCCTCCTCACACAGGGTTACAGCACTGAAGTGAATGTGCTGGGTTGGGTTGTACGTAAAAATCTGATGTTTCATGTCTTACGGCCAATGTAGTGTAGCCTACTGTGATATTGATGCTTGACACCTGTGTGAGACCATTCTGGGCGGGAACCTCTTTTGGTGTTTTAATTATTATGTTATACTTTAGCTATTGAAAAATAGCAGATCTACAAGCTTGTAGCGCCGCACTCGGTGCCGTGCGAGCTTGTAGGTCTGCGAAGATTTTTAACTCAAATCTTTACTTCTGGCTGGTCCCAGGAACAACATATTT
>NC_139700.1:28478738-28483738 GCF_964188405.1 Protomyctophum parallelum | reverse complement strand
TGTTCCCAGGCTAGGCGGCCCAGAGAGAGAGAGAGAGAGAGAGAGATATGTTTTTGATGTCAGGCTTTAATCACTTGATATGTGACAGCATCATTACCATAAGTGATGATCATTATCATTATCCTCTTAGTGGTAATAATGGAAATGGCTGTCAAGGTAAATATCCTGATGTGAATGTGCTGTAGCTGTTCGACTTTGAATTGGGCAAGGCTTTGCTTGAACAAACAAAGCCCTGATGCAGAAATTAAATACACACAGCTGCCTTTCGCTTGTCCTGAAGCATATAGCCTAGTGGAGGGAAAAACTGCAAACACCCTGCATTTCTAAATATTAGTTATATCCCACCCACTGACAGTCGACTTCATTGTGTGGCATTAGCCTCGGAAGCTTCTCTCCCGGACTCAGAGAGATCATTATCCAATTTGGGCCAACATAGATTTGCTCCCCCCCCCCCCCCGCCCCTCGCTATTTCTCTCTCATGTTCCTCTTCCTGCATGCAATCAAATCTGGCCTGCCCTCTCATGAGATTTCTGCAACATTGTGTGGGGCTTCAAACAAGGCCTTATTGATCGTGGATAGTGTTCCCCTGTGCAATGTCTTAACCCCCCCCCCCCCCCCCCCCACCTTGTTCTCCTATACGTTATAATACCTCTTCCTCTTCCAGTGTCACTGCCCCCTCACCTATTTTCAGATCCCCCCCCCCACACACTTTTCCTATTTTTCCTCATGTTTTGAGTTTTGACCCTCACTCACCCTCTCTTTGTGTCTTTTTCTTCTCTTTCTTTCGTCATTATCTCCCTCTGACCTCCCCCCTCTCCCTCTCCCTCTCTCTCTCTCTCTCTCTCTCTCTCCCTCTCTCCCTCTCCCCCCCCCCCCCCCCCCTCTCTCTCTCTCTCTCTCTCTCTCTCTCTCTCTCTCTCTCTCTCTCTCTCTTCATTCTGTTTATCTCTGCTGAGTTGGCAAAGGGCAAGGTCACAGGAGAGTGTCCATTTTAGGTATTTGCTCATCCAAAGTGCGGCTGTCTCACATCTGTCTCTGTCTGACTGTCTGTCTGTCTGTCTGTGTCCCTGTCATTTCCCCCCAGGGTGTGTGGCTGTATGCCACAGGTCCTTTTGTTTACCTGTGCATTTTACTCAAGAAAGGACTCCCAAAGGATTCCCCAAAACAGATTACTCTTCCTCACAAACAAAAATCTTTCTTGCAACGAGCCATAGATTTACATTTATCTACATTTATCTTTATATATATATTTTTAATTCATATAATGGTTGTCCAAATGATCCACTCACTGACCAAAGAAAGACAACATTGATTATGAATTTGCCAGAATGTGCTGTGTGCTCTTGATGAGTCTTGATTCCGATTTCCTCCTCCTAATGGATTGTCTCCCCTCTCTCTTGTGGTGTCCTTCAGGTCGACCAACCAGCAGAGCTAGCAATCGACGCTCCCAGAACCGCGGCATCGTGGAGGAGTGTTGTTTCCGTAGCTGTGACCTCGCCCTGCTGGAGCAGTACTGCGCCAAACCCGCCAAGTCAGAGAGGGACGTGTCGGCCACCTCTCTACAGGTCATACACACAGTGATGCCCGCACTAAAGCAGGTACGTCTCAGCAATAAACAACAACATAACGCCAGTATGGGAAACCTTGAGTTCTAATCTATCTGTCCTGCCATCGCCCATATCACTGTTCTGTGCTGCGCTTTGCCCCCATGCACCTGTCTGTGAGAACAGACTGAAAGTCCCATGTGAGGACAGGTTTATCTCGTTAAAATGCTCAATGGTAAGCAAGTATCTTCCGTGCAAAGTGCTGACCATTGCGGAAAAAGTATGTATTCAGGTACTTTTAGAGTTGGGAGGCAGGGTCACACTCAGGGACGTGTGTGTGTGTGTGTGTGTGTGTGTGTGTGTGTGTGTGTGTGTGTGTGTGTGTGTGTGTGTGTGTGTGTGTGTGTGTGCATGTTCATGTGTGTGTGCATGTGTGTGTGAATTTGAGAAACTCAGGACTACTGGTCCATAATGGAACAGTGAGTTCTTCTGAGTGTGTGATTATTAGTCACGGAACACTAAACACTCCGAAAACTGGCATGCATTTAGAGCCCATGTGGTCAGAATCACCTCAGCTGGCTATTATAACCTCTTTTGTTACAAACATGCATGGAGATCTTCAAAGCACTATGCCTTTTCACTGGAGGCACAAGACATACTGTAGCAGTGGCCGCGCTCCAGGCCCGCCTGAATGGATTCTCGCCCTTTATGCTTTCATCTTCTTTCTCTTTTTTTAACGTCAAAGCTGCTATTCTTATCTTTTGAAAATTTGAAGGACATAAATGAACGAGCAAACAAAAAAGAGATACGTGACTGTGGGTATGGCCAAGAAATCCCATCTCTCTCATGAAGAAAGAGAGAGAGCCTGCTGGGGAATTAGTTGAGACATGTCCCCAGTTGCGACATGTCCCCAGTTGGTCCGGGCAGGGGAGCGAGTTGATGGGTACATCCTGCTCTGAGGGCCAGCTGTTCCTAGGCTATTGAGCGGTCCTGGAGTGAATGAATGAAGGAGGATAAACACTCTTCAAGTGGCAGAACCAAAACAAGCCATTCACATGGAGCACTGGCTACTCACGCATAAATTCTAGCCCAGCCACCACCACTCCCACACACACAGGCTTTTTCTCCTTCTTCCCTGGCGCTCGCACAGTGCAACAGAGAACGCCGGTTGAAAGAGTTTGTTGTGTATAGGTTTCAGAGGAAGAACGTGTTTGTAAGTTATCTGGTTGGATCTCTCTGTGTGTGCGTGTGCATGTGTGTGTGTGCGCGCACGCGCGCGTGTGTGTGTGTGCACGTGCGTGCGTGCATGTCTGTCTGGGGGGGGGGGGGGGGGGGGTAGTATTTAGTGGCTAGTCAGGCAAACAATGACTCTCTCCTTATACGATGGGAGTGACCGCCTTTCCCTTTTGACCGTATGTTAAAAAGTCTGGAGCACTTGTTGACAGCGTCTTTCAGCAAGGGAAAATCAAAACAGGGACGAGTCAGGGGCGAGACGCGTCTGTTGTGGCGCTCTGCATGATTTGCCGGTCCCAGAAAGACGTCTTGATTTCCATTTCTCCCATGTCTCTTTACTGCAACAATGGGCTGTTTTTTCTTTCTTCTTATTATTTTTGCTACATAAAGAGGGTTTCGCCCCCCATTTGTCATGACAAGCGATACCGTATCTCATCCTCTTCCTATTCCCCCCCTCTTCTGCAGGAAGTCCCAAGGAAGCCTCATGTGACCGTGAGGTATTCCAAATACGAAGTGTGGCAGAGGAAGGCGGCCCAGAGACTCCGGAGGGGGGTCCCCGCCATCCTGAGGGCCAAGAGGTTTCGGAGGCTGGCGGACAAAGTCATAGCCCAGGAGGAGGCGGAGGAGCACAGGTCTCTGATCCGGCTGACCAGCGCGCTGCCCCCGGTCGTGCTCTCCACGGACGTTAAAAACAAATGAGCCCCACCAGCCAGCCCTTTGCACAGACAAGTTTGGAGGAAGGAGAAAAAAAAGACTAGGGGATTATAGCTTTGTCTCTGACGTCATTTCTGTGGCAGTCCTCTCTGACCTCCCCTGCCCTGTCCGAGCCCACCGATCCCTGCCTCCCCCCCGCCCCACCCAACCCCTGCTCTCGTCCACTACTTCTTGACCTTCTGCCCCCCTCTAATGCCCCCCTCCCCTCCCCGCCCGGCATGCATTCACATTCTTCCGTCTCAAGTCTTTCATTCCCTCTCTCTTTCATTCACTGACACAAAAGGCACACACACAAACGATGAACAAAAAGTTAACAATTTGGCTGAATGCAATTCAGGTGGATCCTTAAGTTAAAGAGAAAGAGGAAAAGGAGAAAAGAGATCTATGGCTTTGCGACACCCGGCGGAATGTTGATTTTTTTTGGTGTGTTTTTTTGTCCTCCCGGAAGACGACGAGAAAGTGAAGAGCAGCTTGCATGAAAGAATCCATTCCACAACACTTTCCTGAGGCAAAAAGAAAAATCTCTGTTAGTTCTTTTTCTTATTAGTTTGCACCTCTAACTATAAAGGGACTTCCACACTGTAAGGAATTATTTTGTAAAATTAGATTCCTGTTCCAGCACCTTTTAATCACAAACAAAAAGCAGAAAAGAGTCTGCAAAATTGCACATTGCCACGGATTACGTCAAAGTAAAGAAAAAAAAAAGGCACTATTTTTTTATGAACAATGAACGTGTAGCTTAAAAAAATGTCATGGTGCTAGCTTTGGGAATGGACTCAAAGAAGAGGTTGAAAAGCACGTTTTTTTTTCTTTGAATGAAATATTAAAACTTTCCGTTTTAAGGAAAGTGTGACTTTAAGAAGAAGAGAGAAAAAAAAGGAAAATAACGGATATGGGGGAGCTCCTGGCAGTGGCAATGTAAAAGGGGGAAGTGTCACTGACAAGACATGGGCTGTGTTAGCGATTCTGGCTAACGGCTTGTGCTAGCGGCTGCTCATCACTAGCTTGCCATAGTGTAAAGTGGCAAGGGGGACATGAGATCCAGTCCCTGCTCCTTCCCTCCCGTACCTCTTGAGGACGCCGGAGGTGGGCTCCTGTGTGGGGATACATAACGGGCACCGTGGGCCGCCTGGATTCATGGGACAGTGCTACAGTTTTTGGGACAGTACTTCCTGTTTGTTTTGCCAACGCGGCTTTTGCAGAACTGCTCTTGACAGGAAGTGGCATGTTATGGACACAGTGCGAGTGGGATAATTATGATTATATTTTATTTTGTCTTCTTTTTTTTTCATATCAATGTTTTCAAGGAAAAAAAAGGAAAACCCTGTCAGTTTCTGGTACCGTGACATTCCTGTTTTAGTTATTTTCTTGATTTTGTTTCCATGGTTACTGTTATGATGTTTTATTTTACAGTTCTAAAGAAAGGCACAAAATTTCAATTCAAAGGGAAAAAACAGCAATAATGTCAACTAACATTTTTATTTTTATTGTATATCAGTAGTATTCACA
>NC_139700.1:28435353-28478538 GCF_964188405.1 Protomyctophum parallelum | reverse complement strand
TCACAATGCTTTTTGCCTGAAAACAAATACTTGAATATATATATAAATATATATAAATATATTTAGATATATAATTAGTTTCCAGGGACGTCATGTTATATTTCCTTTTAGTCTGAGCTGTATCTTGCATAATGAGCCGCCAAGCTTTTTTGTTTTTTGTTTGTTGAAATACAAATAAGGGCACTGTATAAAGGCATTATTTATTTTGTTATAAAAAATATATATATGAAAAATTGGTCCAAATAATATACGTAGCACTGATGCTCAACTGATGGATTTATTTTGTATGATCTCTCTTTTTCCAATTGGAGTTGTAATGCTTTTTTGTAGATGCTTTGTACCAAAAATATTTCCTTTTTTCTTTTTTTTTTGGCCACAGTTACTTTAAATTAATATTTTAACAGCAGAAATAGCCTGGATTGCTTAGGCATGTTATGTCACAGAAAATAGGCACATACTCTGAATACGCTGGTCTGCATGGATTCTCAGAAGCCTGCCAGGGTTATCTGTTAAAGGACAACTTTAGTTTTTTTTCAACCAAGGTTCATGTTCAATGAAAGGTTTATATTTTTTCATTTGCTGCTTTCTTTCGTTTTAGTGATTTTAGCTCTTTTTACAGGGGGGGGGGGGGGGGGGGGGCATTCGAACATGGGGCTAAATACGTATTTTTTTTTTAATTTACAAAATGTTATAGCAAACTTTTAAAATTATTATTTACTATAGTCCTATTAGACCCCAGGAAATTACATCTGGCCAAAAAAATTCACGGGATCTATTGAATGTGAAGGGGGAGGTGACTAACTGACATGTATTGTACCCCCTTCACAATCAGTAGATCCTGTGATATTTTGTGGCCAGATGTAATTTCCTGGGGTCTAATAGGACTTTAGTAAATAATAATAAAGAAATTGCCATCAAATTTTGTTAAAAAATACGTATTTAGCCCCATGTTCGAATGCCCCCCCTGAAGGGGCACGAAAGAAAGCAGCAAATGAAAAAGAATTTACGCACATCTTTTACGTTCTCTAATGACAACCGGTTGAAAAAAAAACGAAAGTTGTCCTTCAAAAAGAAAACGTCCATGAATTACATTTTTGTTTTTGTTTTGTTTTTGTTTTAATTATCAGATAATTATACTGTTCAGCATTGCATTGATTGTACACGACCCACTGTGTTTTTTGAAGCCACTTTAGTATTGATGGCGAGGGAATGATCAGACCTTCATTAAATCATGTCTTTTTAAGTGTACAACTGTGTCTTATCATGTTGACTAAACGTGCCAGTGCCATTGATTCTGTGGTTGTACGGGCGGCTCTCTCAGCCACAATTCGCCCTGTCAGTCTTTGTGTAGTTTCAGAGTGACATCAGTTAGTCATTGTGTGGGTGCCCTAATTGGAGATAATGATGTCACAATGATGCTACTAACCATCAAAGGTCAACGAATGGTCACTGTCCATTATGGAGAGCATATTGTTGTTCACTGCCCTCCCCAGCAACCCCTCTTCTCTCTCTATCTCTCTCGCTCCCTCTTTCTTGCTCTCTGTCTTTTTCTCTCTCTCCGTCTCTCTTTCTCTGTGTCTGTCTTGTCTCTGCGTCTCTCTCCCAACCCCTCTTGTTTGAACTCCCCAGATCTCATCCAGTGTCCCCCATTTGCGTTTGCATCGGGTACTGACTGAGGTGGTGGTGAGGGGTTATCACGCTTTACGAATCTCGCTTCCACTTCCGCAATGTGTGTCTGTTATGTATTCGATGAAGGACTATTACTATCACACTGAACACTGTTTGAATCAGTCAAAAACACTCAGGAAAAAAAGGCCAACCGCCTCTCTTGGTCTATGCCTGGGAGGAGTATATAGGCCGGGAGTGAAAGTGTTGGCTGAGTGGAAGGACGTGAGCTCGCTACCCACCCACGCACACCGTCACAATGATACAGCTCTCCACAACATGACAAACCACTGTGTCACAAACATGGTCACCATTGTCTGACATGTTGTCGCGTCCTCACATTGTGCAACACCACCCATGGAAAATGGAGACTTAATGGACCATCCTGCAGCTCCAGCTCTGCGGTGAAGAACGGAGCCAATACTAAACCACTGGAACCCTATTCTGGGGGAGGGGGGTAATATGTTCTGTGAAAATATTGTCAATCTACGCTTGTAGGTTGGCTATTTTCTGGACTAATTTGGGACTCATTTAAGTCGTTGGTAATATTACTCCGTTCCCTATTGCCTATATGTCCTGTCTCTGATTATATTCCACTTCAGTTGTGTAACAAAGCAGTGCAATTATTATTATTATTATTATTAATTGTATTATTAATTATTAAATGAGGTTCCCCTCTGATGGTAATCTCATCTCCAGACAGTGACAAAAACCTTTTTCTTTCTTTTCTATTTTTTATTCTATATGTTTTCCTGCTAGGACTGCATTCACTATTGTAATGTTGGAACAGGCTACTCTAGTGTTTCTTTTTGAATGGCGTTGAAGACAACCACTTCTTTTTTCGCTGAATATGAAGGGAATTCCTGCCAAGCAAAATGGCAACTTTTTTTGTATGTTTTCTATGTCAGTAGCCCACTCAGCCTGTGTGTATTTTATTGATTTTTAACCTCTGCACGCTAGAACGTCCGAAATGCACAATTCATGTACTTTCATTTTTAATATCAATAAAAGAAAAAGAAGAAAAAAATCATTTTATCAAGAAACATCCGGCATCTTAAAGATTTAATTTAGATTTTTGACGTCCCTGTCATGTGTGTACACCTGCCTGTACGTCCCCCAAGCACCCCGGGTGTGTAGATTTCACGTGTGGATGTTGGAACGAATGGAGGAATGTTGCGCTTTGGAACCCTTTTTGAAAATCTTTTTATATCATTTAAACGTCATGCGCTGTTAAATGATTTAACATCTCTCTGGGAGTCACAGAGAATCTCCTGGCTGCTTTTAGTAGCTCTCCTGCCTCTCCCCCTCACTCACCCCCTCCCTCTCTCTGTCTGCAATAAGCTTACACGGTACACAGTAAATCCTCTGTTTCTATCTATCTATCTATCTATCTATCTATCTATCTATCTATCTATCTATCTATCTATCTATCTATCTATCTATCTATCTATCTATCTATCTATCTATCTATCTATCTATCTCTCCAACCTGTGAGGCTGGCAGCCCACATGGATCATCAAGCTGTAGGCTAAGTTTAAAATGTACTTGTATAGTCTCATACCCACCCACACTGTTACTGGGCAGATCACAGCATGGCATCTTCGCGTGTCCCCTTGCCCCGGAATGGAATCGATTTTTGCACGCATGGGGTTATCTCAGTGCAACCCAAGTCTGTCAGCACCGTTTTCATGTCGCTATCAAAGAGTTTGAACTGGAGAAGTGGAGCCACAATCCTCATTTCCTTTGGCCTCAGCATGAAATTCTGCCTCACAGTGATTTGATGCACATGTGTTTGGTGCTGGGATGAGGTTGAGGGGACAAGCTGCTAGACTGCCATTGTGAGCGGTGCTGCTACAACTAAAACGTGTCCTGTGTTTTATGGCCATAAACTGCTCAATTACCTTTGCCTGTCTCATGAAACATTATTGCCTCACTAAGGAGTCCATGTCCCTCCAACAGAGAAAAACACTTCGTCGGAGGATCTCGGGTGTTAGTTTATCTCTGAGAATGTATGAACGGAAGCAAATGCATGACCCCACAAGGGTCCATTTGCTTCCATTCGTACACTCTCAGAGTCACACGTGGATTAATTAACACAGATAAGCTAATTTACGTAGCATGAGGGCAGGCAGCCTTGAACATGCACGCACGCACGCACGCACACACACACACACACACACACACACACACACACACACACACACACACACACACACACACACACACACACACACACACACACACACACACACACACACACACACACACACACACACACACGTACGCACACACGCACGCACGATTCTGATTGGGAGTGAATTAAACTCTTCATTGATCATCCACTGACTTCAGTAATTCACAGACACCTGTCATCATCAGGACCTGTAACTTGTTAGCAGCTGTGTTATGAAATTCCCACAGATATAATGCATTTGCACTCTAACATCACATTGAATCGACCTATTCATAAAGGCGTGTGCTTATGCACTTGCACTATATATATGCAGTATACTTGTGGGGACAAGTATAGAAAGACAACAACAAAGAAAACAAAATGACCGCGTGGGCACCCTTTTCTGCATGGCCTCTCATGTTTACAATTAGGAAAATATTTAGGCTGGGGTTATGTTTAGGGTTAGGGATAGGGATTTGGATGTTAGGGTTACAGCTGGGTGTGGTTGTAGTCAAGGTGAAAGTGAGGGTTAGGTTGGGCCAGCAGGATTAAAAGTAACGTCCCTGCAAAGACAGCAAGATGTGTGTGTGTGTGTGTGTGTGTGTGTGTGTGTGTGGGTGTGTGTGTGTGTGTGTGTGTGTGTGAGAGAGAGAGAGAGAGAGAGAGAGAGAGAGAGAGAGAGAGTGTGCACGTGTGCTGGCGTGTTCCCTGCAGCTGTTTATAGAAGCATCCTGAGAGGCGGTAGATGAGATAAGCTCAGATCAGGGACTCTCCGGTCCTCGGGGCTAGCGTGTCACCACTGTGCCTGATGGGGCATGATTTGGCACGACATAAGTCAGCCAGAACATACCAAACCCATGCTGTGCCAAAGCTCTTACTTGTTTTTCCACTTGCACAACGTACTGTAGATCTTGTCAAAAATCACGCAAGCTGTGGCACATGCTACAATGTGCTACGCATTAATCTCCGACCTAAACCAAGGATTTCTACGCGGTATACAGTACGTATATAGGCTATCTGGTTTGACTTTGGAAATGAAAATTGATATCTTAACTCAAAATTACATTTTTGCTGAAGTTTCATAAGTGCATGGCAATTCAAGCAGTTAAAGACATAACCAGAACGTATTACTTCATTGCAATGTGCCTCGAGCAGGCATGTGAAGTAAGAACTGTGCAATTGTTGCCAATCTGAACTCCTCTGAACTAATTGTTTCAAAAATTGGCCAAAAAAGCTCCGAAGACCAGAAATCATCTCACCTCAACCTACACTGGGCATGGCCAAGTATGCTGGAAACCACCAACCCACCAATCCATCCCCATTATCAGTGAGGCCTCCCCAACTATGGAGATGAGTGTAGAGATGTGGGTGGCACAGCTCTCCCAGGCTTGGATATTGGAAACTGCCTAAGAGCACACTAGAGTTAGTTGTGGTTGGCCGGACGCACGGGATGCAGGCGAGGCTAGGCCAACTATTGAGGCACAGGGTTTGGCAGGCCCAGACCATGACAACACAGCCTGGCCACACAAGCCAATTAAGACTCCTATCCTCTCCATCGCTCTCTCTCCTCTCCTCTCCATCTCTCTCTCTCTTCTCCCCCCTCTCTCTCTCTCTCTCTCTCTCTCTCTCTCTCTCTCTCTCTCTCTCTCCTCTCTTCTTTAAAAAATCCTTCATTGCTAATGCCATTAAGGCACTAAATGATACCATGTCTCGCTAGATTTGTTTTTAATGTACTGTATTTGCCACTGTTGTCCTGCATTTTTGCCATGAAGATATTTGTTTGTAAGTGTTGTTGCTGCTGTTGTTGTTGTTGCTGTTTGTTGTTACTGTTGTTTATAAGGCCGAAGACAAATTTTGTGGACTTGGATCAAATGTTGTGGATTTGTGGACAATAAATTAAACTAACTAACTAACTCCATCTCTCTCTCCTCCCTCTCTCTCACTCCTGAGAAAGCATGCAGCTCACACACATTCCTCGCCTCCCTCTCTTTGCCTCTCTAATTGCTGCGGACTCAAAAGAGAGATGGAGAGAAGGGAATCACTGAGGGAGAGGAAGAGAGAGGGGGGGGGGGGAATCAGAGAGAAAGGGGGTCATACCACTGAACCTCGGTGACCAGGACAACCCCCTTTCAGATTTCTAGTTCTTGTTGTGCACATAAAAGAGAATTTTTTTCCCTCATTTTACCTCTCATTCTATTTGATTTATTAATGAAAGAAAAGTATTCCCTTCACATCCTTGTGTTAGTGCATTGGTTGGTTGCTGCACAGCCTAAACGCATAAAGAGGGGATTGTGTTTCTACAGCACAAAACTATCTAATTGTAAATTCCTAATCAACCAGGAGGTGCAAGAATGGCTTCCTAATTATGTAACCATGAGTGGATGGACAGTAACACAATACATTTACTTGAGTATACTGTACTTGAACTTTTATTTTAATGTTTAGATGTACCTACAGTATATGGCTTTCACTCCACTACAAGACAAACATTGTACTTTTGACTACATTTCTAGGAAGGGAAGAAGGACATTAAAATCAACCACTTAAAGGGATATTTCACTTTGAAACATGTTTGGAGTCATACTCTGGCTTTTGTGAGCACCCCGGACAGTTTTTAAGTTGCTTGATTCAGTATTCTATTTAGATATTTGATATTCATTTTATCAGACACATGCACATCCCTTCCTATAAAACCACTGTAACTTCAAATTACAATTTAACCATGTTAGATTAATTGAAAACACCTGTCACACACATGAACCCTCGGCCATACCTGTTTTTCACTGTGCATTTTTGGTCAATGAAAAACAGGAGAAATATAGTCCTATGGGAATGTCAATATATATGGCCATATTGTGACAGTCTCAGGATAACCAGTGTGGTTGCCGTGACGCGAGTCACACTTACAAATGAACCAAGTTGGTACAACACATGGATCTCCATATGTGGAGCTGACTATCATCACCTGGATCTCCATGAAGATCACGGCACTGACCTCATCAAACCCTGGATATAGCCATAAATGGTTTGACACACTATAGATCTGCATCCAGGTATATGGAGCCGGCCAGCATCTCTACATCTTACCTCACTGACGCCAGATTCATGGTTTAACTCCTGCTTCTCATATAAGCATATATATATATATATATATATAGTTAAATTTTCATCCAACGATTTTTTCACCCATGTCAATTATCTAATATAATCCCCAGCCGGACGTAGTGTGTGGAAGGAACACGTTATTCCGACCAGTTCCTTTCCCCTCCATCAGGCGCCCCGGCTGGCCAGGGGGAGGTAGTTAAGAGACCAGGATTACTGCATGTTTTTTGTGAGGGCACCTACCCTCAAACTCCACACAGAAAGGCGCTTTCGCCAACCCCTATTACTGCCTTAGGCCAGCACCTCACCAACAGCCTTGGGTATGGGCACTGATGATGCGGAGGAGAGAACACGCCCACAGCGCCCACAGCGTCCCCAGCGGGAATCGAACCCAGGACCTTTTAGCTGTGAGGTGAGGTGACTGCACTACCGACTGTGCCACCGTGCCCCCCTTACAAACATTTTCAATGCAAAAGATCAACAAACAGTAAACAAATAGCATTGCGAGAACATTGGTCTATTTTGTAGCTGTCTGCCTTACAGGGCTGAGAAACGCTGTATATATGTAAACATCATGCTTTTCATGAGTTAACTGGCGTTGTTTACCATCATGAGAAACAAGATTGGGTCAAAACCCCAGCATTTGGCTGGGTGTTATATGTGGATTTGTGGGCAATTTGTTAGAGGGAAGTGGTCCCAGTAATATGTGGCATGCACGCACGCACACACGCACGCACGTACACAATCTTCTCTCTCTAAAAAACAAAAACTTTTCTGATTACTAAAAATATGACTAAAGCTAAATGAAATTTCATTAAAAAGACTATGATTGAACTAATTCATAATTTGCTGTCAAAATGTACCCTGGTTCAGCCTGCATGTGTGCTGTGTGCATTGGGCTGCTCTCTAGGGGGGTTGGTGTCAGATAAGAGGCTGAGGTTGGATTGGGAGGGCAGGGGTCTGGATTGAGAAAGAGGATCCAGGAAAGAGGATACAGGCTGTCCTGAAGATTACCATATTTTTTTTTAAATGCAATCAAAAATGTCATCACGCTTGCTTGACAATGTAACTATAATCTAATTACCCATTTTTTCCGGATGTAGTTTACCAGGAAAAACCCAGATTGGGTCAAAACCCCCAGGATTTGGCTGGGTGATTATTGCTGATTACAGTTTATCACAATTTGATTACATTTTCCCGTAACCCTGCATATATATGTAAAGAATGGTCGCAAATCAATTCTTACGGAGATTGTCGGAAAATAATTACTTTTTGAGGACAGTCAAATCCTCAGAGTTCATATATCCACTCCAAACACAGTGAGTGTAATTTCCACTGAGTATTTTACTCAGCCCGTTCAGTGTTTGTGTTAATGTTGTGTGATCGTCTCAGACAAAAACAGCCGAGGACACAGGCAGTCCGGTCCAGACGCTAAACATAGCGCGCCATGCATGCTACGTTTGTAAATTTCTCTTCACTTTGAGGCTTCTGCGGTGTCTTTGCCAACGCGTCATGGAGAGGTCAGGCACGGCACACAGAAAACAGCGCCGTGTGAGAGCGTGTGGAGTAGACAGGCATTCTGGAGGGCCAGAGCATGAGAAATGAGGCGGTTAGCCCCATACACAATCATAACAAAGGGGGGAAGCGGTTTCCAGTGTGGTCACTGGGTCATTGCATGACAATTTCCTCTTACTGGAAAACAAGGGGGTCACAGCTTCACACTGAAATATACTCGGTGTGTGGTTCAGGCTATGGACCAAGCAGCTCTTATTTGCAGGGGTCAAATGTTAACCTGCGTGGACCCCTCGGAATCGCATAGGATATGGCTCCCATTATCGCAGGGGATTGCTGCGGTTTTACAGAAAAACCCTCAACTATAGCAACCGATACCTATACACATCTCCCTGCCATTGATACCTAAATTACTATTGGCATTTCTGAAATATTGTATATAGTGAATGCGTGTTTTTAAGCCAGTTTTAATTGAATGTGTTGCAGGAAGAGTGAAGTTCACAGGGGTGGCAGTAAATGTTTAAAAGCACAACACTGCACTTAATTAAACAAGCAGGTCAGCATCTTGGAACGTTTAAGGTTTCTGAGCTCTCAGCTTCTAACATTATCCAGGTGGGTCCTTAGTTTACTCTGTCAGGGCATCCATCATTATTGCACGTCAGTGTCACCCTGTTGAGGTCACCAGGGCACTACCTGGAACTACCCCCCCACACACTCCCCACCCACACACACACACACACACACACACACACACACACACACACACACACACACACAATGACACAGGCACAGACATATGCACGCACACATGTATGC
Source organism: Protomyctophum parallelum (assembly GCF_964188405.1). NCBI lineage: Eukaryota > Metazoa > Chordata > Actinopteri > Myctophiformes > Myctophidae > Protomyctophum > Protomyctophum parallelum. The sequence continues at coordinate 28,469,270 of NC_139700.1, read as the reverse complement.
ATTTGTGCGCACGCACGCACGCATGCACACACACACACACACACACACACACACACACACACACACACACACACACACCTCAGGATCTCTTAATAATAACGATACGGACAAAAATAAAATCTAAAAATCTGAAAAAATGTAAACGTGGTCGGATAGGTCCAGCGATCAAGTGTACCGATTTCTGTGAGATCCGGACAAAATATATAGGTTTAGAAAATAAAAGTGTGTTTTGAAATAAATGGCGGAAAATCTATCCTAATGGGCGTGGTGATTTTACGACCTATGGTTCAAGAGTTATAAGCCAAAACTTAAAGTGGGCTGTTATAGCGCCACCATGAGGCCGACCGATATAATTATAAGTTAATTATTTTTAGTAAGTATTATGAATTTACCCTCCAAGTTTTGTAACTATATCGATTACGGTCTCCGAGGAAAAAATACTTGAACGTGAGTTTTCTCATTTTCTCATTCATGTCAATGGGGAAATTCTATGCACGAATACATTTATATCAATTAAACTATACAATATTTCTCTTAGCAATGAGCAAGCACACGATTCCTGATCGTTTATAATAATAAATAAAGTGTTACAATTACAATAGTCTGGTTGGGCAACCACACTCATTACAATAGTCTGGTTGGGCAACCACACTAATAATGAATTGCATTTTTATAGCGCTTTTCCACGTGCTCAAAGCGCTTTACAATGGTTCATTCATTCATACATTGGGAGGTGAAGCGGCGAACAGTCAACGCCAGCATCCTCACTTCACCCACATTCACACACCAATGGTGGCGCCGGGTTTCGAACCGCCGACCCAGGGATCATTGGACGATCTGCTCTATACCTCCTGAGCCACAGCCGCCCATGCACTTGTGATGATTGCCTTCCTGCCATGCTCCAACAGGCAACACAGGAGAGGGCATGACCCTCCCACGCACTCAGCCAACGCAGGGAAGCTTCACTAAAAATGCCGGGACAATAACACTCCAAACGCCCCCAACTCTTCACCCCAAATGACACTAGCTGGCGCATTAGATCCACACATTTACTCATTACAAAAGACACATAAATGATAAGTAGTATAACACCTTGTTTTGGCTGGTTCTCAACCCTTTTTTTTTTTTTTTTTTTTTGCAACTGACTTCCGGAAAATGGAAATTTTGAGATTACATATAGTACACATAGTGCATGCATACACTTTCCTTAATGATTATCTGGTTTCAGTATTGATTTATGATGTATTTTCCCTATTAATAAGGTTCAGTCTTAACTAACGAATAGATTTAACCAAGATTTATTATAGAATGAGAATACAAGGGTGCATATAATATTTTATCTTGGCGTTCGGCTCTGCTACATTTTTCTCCCTGCTCGGCACAATTAAACACCATCATTAAACAATAAGTGGGAGCAAACATCACATAACAACAACCAGGAACCATATGCAGAAGGAAGGCAGGAAGAAGCAAGCAGTCTAGGTGAGCTTAAATACCCTGCCCAATTGGTCAGCTGACTGCCACATCAGCAAATGACATATGGGTCTTGCACATACTGAATACACCCACATAGTAATGCAGCATATTAACCCCTTGAGTATATTTATGCGCCCTTGAGCACAGCATGAAACCCCTCGAGTATATCTGACTGAACTAACTCTGCAAGCTACTTGTCATTTATTGTAGTGGTCAATTTGTATTGGCGGTGGGGAGCGGGGCATGTGTGTGTGTGTGTGTGTGTGTGTGTGTGTGTGTGTGTGTGTGTGTGTGTGTGTGTGTGTTTGTGTGCGTGCATGCATGTGTGCGTGCGTGTGTGTGCGCGTGTGCGTGCATGCGTGCGTGTGATTGGTGAGGAGTGACTGATTGAGTGAGCTTGCATGAACAGACAGTGGCGTATGTGTGTGATTGGCTAACTTCTAGGAGGAACCATGAGACTGGTGATTGGCTCCTGTGATGGGCTCAACTATAAAGCTGGTGAAAACCAGCATTCTGTTGTCTTCTTCCTAGCCAGCCTCCAAACACCAGCATTTCAGTCCTGCTTTTAGATTTGCCACGTGTTTCAGATATGTGGGTAATGTAGGGGTGGGTGACCTCTTTTGTGTTTAGTTTTGCCTTCTGTTTTTGTTAGAGTTGGTTAGGTTAGATATTAGTATTTTTGGTTTATTTTGCTATAGAAAAAAAGGTCAAGGTCAAGGTCCATGTGCTACCAGGTTTTGGTAGACTGGTATTGATTGATTGATTCTTTATTGCAGACTCAGGGGAATCCATATCACAGTACAGAACAGCAACACAATAGATAACTAGATAAAGTGCCAATCGGCACAGGTCTCCACCAGGATTCTTCCTCAGCCTAGTGGGAATATGCGTGCACAGTTTCATCGCAATGGGACGCTGCGTTGAGGAGTTGTGGCCATTTGCTACTCCTGAAAACTGTAGGAGCCAATCGTGGCCAATCAGGATGGAATATGAGAAATCAAACAAACCTGTCTTGATCACATGACTATGGAGATCATGTGTACCGATTTGCGTGAAATTTGGATAAAATCTGAAGGAGTAATAATAGAAAATGTGTTTTACATATGTCGGCCTCCTGGTGGCGCTATAAAGAGCAGATGTGAAAAATTCCAGACAAAGGTTTTTCCTTGGCCTCTAGGGAGTTGGCATACAAAGTTATCCACAGATCCGTGCAGTCAGAGGTAAAAACACTTTTCGGCCAGTTATAGCGCCACCTTGAGGCTGAGTTGAAATTGTTCATGTGGCATTTCGTCCTCGGCCTAGTGGGAATGTGGGTGCACAATTTCACGGAAATCACGCGATGTGTTCATGATTTGCAGCATTTTGTTTGAAACTGAGCAGTCCTGTGAACTTTGGAAGCCAATCTTAACCAATCAGGATGGAGTGTGAGAAATCTGAAAGACCGGTTTCGTTGAATGGCTGTAGAGAGACTGTGTACCAATTTGCGTGATGTTTGGACAAAATCTGTAGGTGTACTGTGCAAAAACTTGTTTTGCACAAAGCGGCCTCCTGGTGGCGCTATAACAGGCCGTTCTGGAAAGTTTGGGGCAGAGGTTCATGGTTGGCATCCAGGGAGTGTGTGTGCAAAATGTGGCATCGACCGGGTTAACGGTGGCCGAGATTAGCTGCTCACGGACGGACGGACGGACACACGGACGGACGGACACACGGACGGACACACGGACGGACGGACACACGGACGGACGGAGTGCAAAACATACTCTCCCCCATGCCTTCGGCTGGTGGAGACAAAAAGAATAATAATATAGAAAGAAATATACAATAAAAAGAGTTCCACCATATTCAGTTTCGAACATACAGACAAGTTCGCCAATGGTTCCACAGTCTGGAGGAGAATCTGACAGAACTACGTATCGTGTTAGTGATGACATTAATGATGTCATTTACTGACTCAGATACCCTACACATGAATTTATACATAAGATTGCATAGCACAGCAGAGCAGGTGGGAACCCCAACACTGACAAACATTTGACTTGCACTGGAGCTTCTTGGAGCTCTCAGAAGCAGCCTCATACAGTCATTGTATTGAGTTTTGGTAGACTGGTATCAGGATTTTGGTAGACTGGTATCAATATTTTGGTAGACTGGTATTGAGTTTTGGTAGGCTGGTATTGAGTTTCGGTAGACTGCTATCAAGATTTTGGTAGACTGGTATCAGGTTTTGGTAGACTGGTAGGTGCAGGTTTTGGTAGACTGGTATCAGGTTTTGGTAGGCTGGTATTGAGTTTTGGTAGACTGGCATCAGGCTTTGGTATAGACTGGTATCAGGTTTTGGTAGATTGCATTGAGTTTTGGTACGCTGCTAGCCGGTTTTGGTAGATTGCTATCATGATTTTGGTTGACTGGTGTCAATATTTTGGTAGACTGGTATTGAGTTTTGGTAGGCTGGTATTGAGTTTTGGTAGACTGCTATCAAGATTTTGGTAGACTAGTGGTATGAGGTTTTGGTAGAGTGCTATCAAGATTTTCGGAGGCTGGTATTGAGTTTTGGTACACTGCTATTAGGTTTTGGTAGACTGGTATCAGGTTTTGGTAGACTGGTATCAGGTTTTGGTAGACTGGTATCAGGTTTTGGTAGACTGGTATCAGGCTTTGGTACACTGGTATCAGGTTTTGGTAGACTGGTATATTATCTGGCAGCAGAACAACCAGAGACACTCCCCTCTGTGTTCCAACAACATATAATTACAGATCAGGATAGCAGAGCAGATTCTGAGGGGAAAATAGCAATCTCTTTTAATTACAAGGGAGCTTATTATCCATACCTATCCCTCACTGCAAATAGGTCTGCTAGACAACTCTGTTAGGCTAGCTGGCAATATTTCTGTTCAAATCAAGATGAATGTTCTGTGGTAATACACACATTGCGATAACACTGTAAATAAAATCATCTTGAGAAGTCTGAAATGAACTAGAATGCACTCCTAGGAAAGTTTGCAATGTTACAAATGTTAAGAATGGCAACGAACACTAGTGGTGAAACTGACTCCATTTTGAAACGGTTCCAGAAGCCATCCATATATAAACAGATCCCTGCAGAAGTTATTTTAATACAAGCTTGAAAGACAACTGTTGAGTTGGACTGCTGTTCCAACACTTGAGCCAGTGGCAGGGTGTGTGTGTCCAGCTGTCATGACAACACATGCACGTGCACATACACAAAAATACGCACTGACTGCATGCGCGCAATCGCACATGCACCCACCCTGCATGAACGCACGCACGCACGCACGCACGCACGCACGCACACACACATACATACATACAATGCAGTGGTGGAGGTTCATTTCTTTCCAGGCTGAAGAGCGTGTTACTTAACTCCCCACATAATAAGATAAGCCATGTCTATTTGGCCCTCGCCAGGGACCAGGGGTTAGAGAGTTCTCTTACATTTATGGCCGTTGTGTCACGCAGCATCCATATTCCGGCTTTTGCAGGAAAGTAGCTCAGCTTCACTGTGCCTGTTCTTCTGAAGAGAATGATATATCCTGAATATATATATTTATATATATATATATTTATATTATTATTATTATTAATACTTTTTAAATATCTTTTTTTAAATATTGTTTTTTATTATAATTTTTGTTTTGTTTGAGTAGTCAATTATTATTTCCTCACAATTTAGTTATTCCCGAATTCTGACATATAGGTTACTTAAATGCCAAAAGTAAACATACTTGGAGTTTTTAATTTTAATCTTTTAATTTTAGTTTTAGCCCCTATTTAAAATAAAGGCATTTTAATTACAAATCCACCTTGAGTGCCTGGAATTGGATTTGTATGTGCTTGTGGCATTTCTTTCCCTCTTTCTGAATATCGTTTCCTTTCGAGGGATATACCAGTTCCTGTTTATTTCTTTTTTCTGTCTACAAAGTCTCTTCTAGTTCTAACTGATTAAATAATTAGGAGTACAAGGTACAATATTTGCCTCTGAGTTTAAATGGAATATAAGTACAGTATAAAGTATGATATATATTTTTTTTGTACTTTACTTAAATGTACATGGTTACTGTCCACTAATGCTGACAGGCTGTCACCCTGTTGCTGCATCGTGCAGCGACAAAGATCACCCTCGTAGCCTGGCTTCCCTCTCACTTAATGCGTGGCCAATCCGGTGGTGGATGCATGGGAACCTATACACCTGCGCCAACCGGACTGCTGGGGCCCACTGGGGCAGTAAAACATTTTCTAGAGGTAAATAATATAACTTGATACATTCATAAATTGGTAAATGTGAATTAATATGAAAAACACCCGACACCCGGCACTCGACAGTCACAATGCATGGAAACAGACACACACACACACACACACACACACACACACACACACACACACACACACACACACACACACTCTCTCTCTCTCTCTCTCTCTCTCTCTCTCTCTCTCTCTCTCTCTCTTTCACTTACACACAAACGTACATTGTACGCACGCACGCACGCACACACACACGCACGCACGCACGCACGCACACACACACACACACACACACACACACACACACACACACACACACACACACACACACACACACACACACCAAGACTAAAGACTGCAAATATGTGAAATAGCTGGAGAACAACATTGCAGCCGTGCCACTTGGCATCCCTGAACCATTGTCCGTTGATCCGCACCATGAACGCTGGCAGCAGCCATGCCCATGTCTGCTGTGCCATCCATCTGCCCCACACTGTCACTCTCATTGTCATGCTCAGGACGGGAGGACCACCAACCTATCTATCTGTGTGTGTACGTACAGTGGTGAAAAAAGTACTCAATTGTTTTACTTAACTAAAAGTACCAATACTGCAATTTAGTATTGCAGTATTGGAATTGAAAATGTACTTGAGTAAAAGTACAAAAGTATCGGCATCAAAATGTAAAAAAAAAAATTACTCATTGTGCAGAGGTTCAAAAAGTAATTGTACTGAAGTAAAAGTAAAAATGTTGGCTCTTAAAATTACTGGAAATTGGAAATAGTACCTCACAATTGTACTTAAGTAATGTAAAATGTAAAAGTACTTAGTTACTTTTCCACCACTGTGTACGTATACATATATGCATGTGCACATTTATGTAGAAGTGGACTTTTTCTCACACACTTTTGGATAGTTTTATATACTAGAGCTCTCAAACGATTACAGTCTTTAATCAGATTAATGACAGCTTAAAAATGTATTAATCATGATTAATCACCATTCTTCAAACTATGTCCAAAATGTTTTTCTGTATATTGTTGTGGGAATGGAAAGATAAATGACAGAAGGCGGATACATTTAACATATGTATCTGTGATTAATTCTTTATAACAAGTCCAGTGTGATATAGGATCGTGTGATTATACACCAAGAAATGTTAAAAGATTTAGGCAAATTTCAAACGTCCTTTACCTATAATTTTCTTATTTCCGCTCCAAAATAAGGGGATAAAATAGATGTTCTACAATAACAACTTTACACAATGTGTCATGATGCGACATATTGTGAGAATGCAAGATCAGCTATTTCTGCGATTTGTGCAGGGCGAAGTATAAAGTTGAATTGGTGAAAGAAAAAACACTGTTAGAGGCTTCAAGTGTGACGATGATAAAGACGCCATATTACTCAGTCATATCTCACACGTACTGTATGCATGCATGTATTCACGTATACAGTATACTTCTCCTGCAAACCACACACACGCACACGACCCAAAAGAGAGACGTTTGCCCGGCACCCAAACTAGTGAAAATAGCAGATCTACAAGCACTCAAAGTGCCACTGCGTGCGTGCGTGCGTGCATGCGTGCGTGTGTGTGTTCCAAAAGATTTGGCATTACCGGGAAGGCCACATTAGGAGCCAACTGCAGAGGGCCTATTAACAAAACGCTTTCTTTGTTTGCCCTCATCCCCTCCCCCACTCCTCCCCAGTTCTTGAGTCGCCAAGCAATTAATGGCCCGCCTATACGAGTGCAGTAAACTGTGGCCACCGCGGAGAACACGCTGACACTGACAGACAATGATGCCCAAGACAAGAGACAGTAGCTGATATTATGACTGGCTGGATGGATGGTGAAAAGACATCCAATTGACCAGTAGGAGGTTTTTGGCTGCCATGGCCGGTGTTAGAGCTTCCGCCATGCAGTGGTGCAGTACCAGGCATTGTTGTTTTACTGGACTGAGGCCAATTCTAAAAATGCTGCTAAATCCTGACCTAAGTTTTCAGAAAAACTTGCAAATGCAAATGCCACCAAATGGACCTGTATATGTACACTCTCAGAGTTATACAAATGGATACACTGAGGATTTAACGCTGTAGGACGATGAGAAACAAAGTGTGTGTGAGTGTGTGTGTACGACCACCATGATGAATTAACCCGTTTAGACCTGAGGATGATTCTACAAAATGTCTTCTAAATCCTGACAGTTTTCTGAAAAACCTATGTTTCTATGTCAGTGGTTCTCAAACTTTTTCATGTCAAGGATCCCCAGAATTATCTGTATTTGGCCGCCGGGTCATCTCAAAATATGTAGTTCCAGGAACCCCCCAGAAGCAAAGATTTGAGTTAAAAACATTGACTCTGAAAGAATATACATTCAAAGATTTTTACGTTTTTTCAAAATAGGTTTGTTGTTGTTTCAATGCAGGAGAGAAAGTGGGAGGGCAAAATTCTTTATAAAAAAACCCCCAAGAAAAACAACAACATTGATCATAACAGTAATTATTAATGAATGAATATATTTTGTATTCCAAATGTATTGGATTCCAAATAAGCTAGCTGGGCTCCTTCCTTCCCTTGCACAGTATTTCGTTTCATTGATTGTATTGTCTATTTTTGTATAACTATGTGCTAAATAAATAAACATTAACATTTGTACCAAAGGGTAAGAATATCACCCAAACTATATGCACCCTTTCTGCATATGATTTCTGTCGGATGTAGGGGTGTAACGATACATTTAAATAGCGATGCAATACGCAGCACGGAATATGGAGATTTCTGCCAGACAGCAAGGATATTCTTGTATTGTTCTACCTGTGAGATCAAGTGGAAGATCTTTCTCTCCCATGAAGTGCCAACACAAACAGACACATTGCCATGAGTCAGTGTTCGGGCACGGTACCACACAGAAGGGTAGCAGCCAATGCACATCGTGTACTTTACTGTAAAGCAGTGGTTCCCAAAGTGGGGTCCGGTGCCTCCCAGGGGTCCTTGAGGGAGTTTCAGGGGTCCCCAGCTAAATGATAGTTTGGAACCAAATGGACCCTTATAGTTCTGTAACTCTGCGAGTGTACAAATGGAACCAAATTCCATTTGTATTTTTCAACACAAAACACATATCAATCTGAATCAGAGCATTCTGTGTCACTGGTTTATGAATCATCAGATCATCCGATGATTCCACCCTCCACCCAGCCTGCATAAACAGTGTCTTCTTGTGTCTGCAGATCTTCTGCTGATGGAGTTGCCATCCTCCAGATCATGCCTATGTCGATGAGAGCGACATAGGGTTCTTTGATATCTATAGTTTTGAGAGAGAGCTTCTGGTTGAGCTTGCTCTTCTGTGTCTTCCTGTATGTGGGGTTGGGGTTGAATAAGGCCACACATTCCTCAATCTTGACAAGTTGACTGTCTTCAACCAGATTGATCACTGCTTTGAGAGTGCTTCTTTCCATTTCAGTAGCTCTTGCCTTGAGTTCCTCACCAGGCTTCTCTACGCAACACATGCATGCTTGGAAAATGTCAAATGTTTGCTCAAACTGAAAGGTGCATGGAGAGATTTATTCTTACTGAACACACAGCCCCGCAAGAAGGTGTTCAACTTGTCCTCTCCTGCAGAATGGGCTGATATGAAGTCCGCAATGGGCTCATCAGAGGCAGGCATGGTTGACTGTAGGGTGCAAAGTGTGGATGAGGCCAGATTAAACGGGAATGAGTCAAACTCATCCATGCATGCAATCAGGTTCTGCACACACTGCTCATCTTCCCGCATCCGTTTCGGGCCACTTTCCGTGTGCTTATTTTCGGGTAACAAGAGTGTTGTGAGCTGCTCTTATGCGGTCCACATGGTTAACATTTCCGGAGTTCACCAGCAGCTGCTTTTCATTTTGGAGGATGGAGAGCCAGCCTGACTATGCCATGTTGGAATAGGGGTTACCTGTGATGGACTGAGTGATGTTAGTATGAAGGAAGGCAACCTGTTCAGCAGGGAGAGCTGTCAGCATCGCCCAGAAGTCAGGCAGCCGCCTCCCATATTGTTGTCGTATGCTACCATCCACGGACACAGAGAGCGGACACACTATTCCCAGTTGCAGATATGGACTGCATGCACATTCTGCATTAGCGCATCTGTCATGGACAGGAAGTCCCTTCAGTAGTCTGCCATATCACTGACCTCTAATTGGGAGAAAAGGTTAGTGATGAGATTCTTGAGATCAACATCATCCTCCAGTGCTGCATGAGCAGCAGCAAGGGTTTCCTGAGACACTTGTATTCTCAGAATATCAAGATTCCCCCTCTTGTCTCTGTTAGGTTCGTTATCAGCCTCTCCTTGGCCAGCTGACTCATAAGTGCCTCATACATCAACCTCAAGAAATGCAGCCCCCTCTAAGGCCCTCATTTATCAACACAGCGTACACCAAAATAAGGGTGCACGCCGGAATTACCGCAATTTATTAAATATGATTTCCGCAAATCCTTGAACTTGATCGTGCGCCCGGACACAAATCACAACAGGAGCTCTCGTAGGCTTTGTCCTTTTCTGTCGTAGAAAAGCGGAGCAGCATTGACTGACCAGCTGACAGGCTGTCACAGGCATCTAAACATATGTATTCACTCCTAAAATGTTAATATAAACCTGTAATATGTATAAAACATGTAAAAAAAAAAGAAGAGAGATTTCCAACTTTACATATAAGCAATTAAAACCGTGCAATGTCATGCATGCTAGGGCAATACATGACAAAAAGGGAGTCCACACACAAGGTAAACCTTTTATATTATATATTTATTATTCTAAATTAAAATAAGTTAAGCAATAATCAAATAAACTGGTGTGAGATGTGACAATGTCAGTAATCAGTCATGTATGCAGTGTATGGATGTATGGAGCGTGCTGTGTGAGTGTTGTAGAAGGTGTGCAACTGCTTGGAAATAGAGCTGGCTTGAGAGCATGGAAGGAGAAGCCCTTATATACTCTCCCAAACCACACCCCTCTCAGGTGTACACAGTTGGCCTGACGGCCTGCTCCACTCTGCCCTAATCACCCAGGCTGCCGGATAGCCTACTGAGCAGAGGCAGAGGGGGCAGGGCTGTCACACGCAATTAAAAACAATATAACATGTTTACAATGTACAAGTCCATGCTTAATCAAACAGTGCTTTACTGGCCTTGTTAAACAAATGTGAGATGATTCGGGAGTGCAGCGTGAAATCAGATGCCTATAATCCCTGTGATATTTAAAAAATATATATTAGGCATAAATGGACTGCATCCAAGTGACAATGACAAGCATATAGGCCTATAGCTTGCCTATTTGCAATTGTAGACTATAGGCCTATAGGTGTAAGGGGCTTAATCATTCACCCATTTAAATAAGTGCTTTAACAGTCATTCAGATAAACGGCAGATCTGGTCATCTGGGTCAGGATGAGCGCTTAAGCGAGGCGGGACGGGATCGCGGCGGGCGCCATTTAAACAGCGACACCAGCACACACCAGCCTTCATCCATATGTTTATGATTCACTCCATAAACGTTGCTTATTTATGACTGGTTAGCCAGATTATCTCTCATTAACGTGCAGTACAGGGCTGCAGGCATCATGACACTCACCCACCCACACTACAGCATGCACTCACAGCAGTGAGCAGCATGGGATCGCCTTCGCCTACCTAGGCTACACGAATGGGTCAAATTAATATAGTAGCTTACAAACATATTCCATTCATGGCGATGCAACTGTGATGTGTCATGTGGCCTTGGTGCGTGCGTGCGTGCGTGCATGCGTGCGTGCACTCATCGCACACTGTGTATGGAAAGGACCACGGTACTTGTCTGGGTTATCTGCCTTAAGCAGAGTGGTGTAGTCCAGTACCTGCCTGTAGACCCTATCGCAATTTGGTGTTGGGGGAATTTCTCACTTGAACTAAGTCAATGGGTCCCTAGACATGAAAGATCAATGAGGTGCTTGTCCGCCATAGTGCCACGAATGGCGCAATGGCCACATCAAAAATGGCCGCCATCGGCTATGATGAAAATCCAACCTTTTTGTTTTTTAGTGTTTAAGCACATGTAATACATTCATTTTGACTAATTGTGGTGTGTGGAATTCATTTCTGATATTGTTTTGATGATTTGGGGTGATTTTGACCTTGAAAGGTCATAGTCAAGGTCATTTTGCTATTCCACAGACCTTGGCCATAACTTGTCCATTTTTAGGAGTAAGAACAGGAACAATAAGTCTATTTCAACTAAATCTTACTCTTAAAATTTATTTCTGATATTGTTTTGACCATTAGGGATCATCCTGTCATTGAATTATTGATGTTAATGTCATTTTTCAATAATTCGATTATGATTCTTTAGTCGCTTTTACTATATATTTTCATGATTTGTTTTCTTTACATAAACAAAATACATGGGCATGAGAAAAACAACAACAGCACCATATGTGCTGTGTGAATAAGCCCATTGTACAAAATACTCTGTCCATGGCCCAAATGAGCCAATTCATTGCTATGGCAACCCCATAGTGGAGGTAAGTCAATATATCATAAGAATCGTTCACTTGATGGTACAAGCACCAAATTTGGTACACAAGTGCTTCAGAACCTACTCTCTCAGAAAAGTACGTTGTCCACTTGAAAAAACTAAATGGCCACCATTTTTCAAGATGGCCGCCAAATGAAAAGGGCCTTTTGTGGCAGTTCTGGACAACCGTGGGTCCGACCAACTCGAGACCGGGCACTGCACTCCCTGTGTGTGTGTGGAACGTGTGTGTCGAATTCGGTGAAGTCGGTGGGGCAAACGGTTCTCGGGTTACATGGATTACAGATGTACAGACACACACAGACTTGAATATATGTCAATGGGCAATGCCCATTGGGGTTTTTTTTAGATGATGGGTAAGAAGAGAGAGATGTGATGTCAGGTGGTGTGGGCTAAGAAGTGGTCAGGGCTAAGATAAAGTATATGAGATGTACAGTAAGTGCAAAGAGAGATGGTGAGGGAGGGAGAAAATGATTTGTACCAATTGACCAAACAGTAGACAGTAGTGTATCACGTTAAGGTGAGTATAGAGATGGAAATGTTCTAGCAAGTGAAGCCAGTGTATTGAGAATATGGGACATATGTGTCAGGAGTTATTTGTGACAGAAGGCTACCAGTGAGAGGGAAGATGTATACGATGGTAGTGAGACCAGCCATGCCGTACGGTTGGAAACGGTGGCACTGATGAAAAGGAGGCACAGCTGGAGGTGGCAGAATTAAGGATGCTATGGTTCTCATTAGGAGTGAAAAGGAAGGACATTATCAGAAATTACTGAATTAGAGGATCAGCCCAGGTTAGAAGGTTTGGGGATAAAGCAAGAGAGGTGAGGTTGAGATGGTTTAGACATGTGAAAAGGAGGGATGAGGGTACATTGGGAGAAGGATGCTGAAGATGTAGCTGCCAGGTAAGAGGATGGCCAAAGACAAGGTTTAAGGATGCTGTGAGAGATGACATGAAGGTGGCAGGTCACAGAGGAAGATGTAGAAAACAAAACCAAAAGGGGTCCTCCCCTTTTCCCTGTGCGTGCACACACACACACACACACACACACACACACACACACACGGTACTCTACAGTACACTACAGTATGTTACAGTACAGTATGGTAAAGTACAGTAACGTGCGGTACGGCATGGTACAGTATGATACCATAAGGTATGGTACAGTACAGTATGATGCCGTACAGTACAGTAAGGTACAGTATGATACCATACAGTAAGGTACAGTATGGTACAGTATGGTACCATGCAGTACGGTACAGTACAGTACAGTACAGTACAGTACAGTACAGTACAGTACAGTACAGTACAGTACAGTACAGTACAGTACAGTACAGTATTGTACAGTATGATACCATACAGTAAGGTACAGTATGGTACAGTATGGTACCATGCAGTACGGTACAGTACAGTACAGTATTGTACAGTATGATACCATACAGTAAGGTACGGTACGGTATGGTATCATACTGTACCTTACTGTACTGTACGGCATCATACTGTACTGTACCATACCTTATGGTATCATACTGTACCATGCCGTACCGCACGTTACTGTACTTTACAATACTGTACTGTAACATACTGTAGTGTACTGTACAGTACCGTGTGTGTGTGTGTGCACGCACAGGGAAAAGGGGAGGACCCCTTTTGGTTTTGTTTTCTACATCTTCCTCTGTGACCTGCCACCTTCATGTCATCTCTCACAGCATCCTTAAACCTCGTCTTTGGCCATCCTCTTACCTGGCAGCTACATCTTCAGCATCCTTCTCCCAATGTACCCTCATCCCTCCTTTTCACATGTCTAAACCATCTCAACCTCACCTCTCTTGCTTTATCCCCAAATCTTCTAACCTGGGCTGATCCTCTAATTTAGTCATTTCTGATCAAGTCCTTCCTTTTCACTCCTAATGAGAAGCATAGCATCCTTAATTCTGCCACCTCCAGCTGTGCCTCCTTTTCATCAGTGCCACCGTTTCCAACCGTACGGCAAATAACTCCTGACACATATGTCCCATATTCTCAATACACTGGCTTCACTTGCTAGAACATTTCCATCTCTATACTCACCTTAACCTGTTACACTACTGTCTACTGTTTGGTCAATTGGTACAAATAATTTTCTCCCTCCCTCACCATCTCTCTTTGCACTTACTGTACATCTCATATACTTTATCTTAGCCCTGACCACTTCTTAGCCCACACCACCTGACATCACATCTCTCTCTTCTTACCCATCATCTAAAAAAAACCCCAATGGGCATTGCCCATTGACATATATTCAAGTCTGTGTGTGTCTGTACATCTGTAATCCATGTAACCCGAGAACCGTTTGCCCCACTGACTTCACCGAATTCGACACACACGTTCCACACACACACAGGGAGTGCAGTGCCCGGTCTCGAGTTGGTCGGACCCACGGTTGTCCAGAACTGCCACAAAAGGCCCTTTTCATTTGGCGGCCATCTTGAAAAATGGTGGCCATTTAGTTTTTTCAAGTGGACAACGTACTTTTCTGAGAGAGTAGGTTCTGAAGCACTTGTGTACCAAATTTGGTGCTTGTACAATCAAGTGAACGATTCTTATGATATATTGACTTACCTCCACTATGGGGTTGCCATAGCAATGAATTGGCTCATTTGGGCCATGGACAGAGTATTTTGTACAATGGGCTTATTCACACAGCACATATGGTGCTGTTGTTGTTTTGCTCATGCCCATGTATTTTGTTTATGTAAAGAAAACAAATCATGAAAATATATAGTAAAAGCGACTAAAGAATCATAATCGAATTATTGAAAAATGACATTAACATCAATAATTCAATGACAGGATGATCCCTAATGGTCAAAACAATATCAGAAATTAATTTTAAGAGTCAGATTTAGTTGAAATAGACTTATTGTTCCTGTTCTTACTCCTAAAAATGGACAAGTTATGGCCAAGGTCTGTGGAATAGCAAAATGACCTTGACTATGACCTTTCAAGGTCAAAATCACCCCAAATCATCAAAACAATATCAGAAATGAATTCCACACACCACAATTAGTCAAAATGAATGTATTACATGTGCTTAAACACTAAAAAACAAAAAGGTTGGATTTTCATCATAGCCGATGGCGGCCATTTTTGATGTGGCCATTGCGCCATTCGTGGCACTATGGCGGACAAGCACCTCATTGATCTTTCATGTCTAGGGACCCATTGACTTAGTTCAAGTGAGAAATTCCCCCAACACCAAATTGCGATAGGGTCTACAGGCAGGTACTGGACTAGTGAGGACGTACACAAGATGATCTCCCAGTATAAAGGCAAAGGGCAGCGTTTTGTGATACCTGCACCAGGGCCAGTTGAAGAGGACGTTGAGAGTGAGGAGGATGAAGAGGATGATGCACAGAGGTGGAGTCATCTGAATCGGATGATTCAGAAACCAGTGACACAGAATGCCCTGACACGTGTTTTGTGTTTGTAAAAATAACAAACCCCAAATAAATTGCTTTCCTATTCAAAAGTAATGCTTTCACGCATCTTGAATTTCGGGGCCAAAACGATTTAATATAATTAAAATGGTGTCAGATTTGGAATCCTCATGGTTGACTTGTATGACAAAGTGTCTTCATACATGATTATAGGCTCAAAAGTACATTTTTGGCTATGGCGCCATTTTGAATTTGGCCCTTTATAGCAAAAATTGCCGGGATTTTTGTGAGGGACTAAATCTTTTATAAACGGTCCATAGAGGTCAAATCAATCATCAAAACATTGTTGCCAGAGGATGGTCACAGAACCTTAGCTTGTGATTCTACCTTGCAGGGGTTACAGGGGGTCTCCAGCAAAATGACATAGTAATGCATCACAATCAGCGTGACCACTTTAACCCTATTTTATGCTTTGGCTGTTCAAATACGGCTGATCTACAAGCTCACAAGGCGTCGCCTTGCAATGCGTTGTGGGGGGCCCTGGGGGCCACAGGCACAGCGCAGTTAGCTCCAGTCAGCAATAAACTTGTCAAAAACACTATTCAGGGGTCTGTCATGAGAATAGCCTCTCTCCTCGAGTCCTCGCACGCACGCACACACGCATGCACGCATGCACGCACGCACACACACAAAGACTAAATTGCACACATATGGGGCGCTACAGCAGTGTTATATTGCTGCGTTTAACACTTCTGCTAATTTGGTTGTTTTTAACACAAATCTTCTGTTCCGGGGGTCTTCCGGCACCAAACTGTTTCGGAGGGGGTCCGCGGCGAGCATACAATACATCTCAATTTGGGGGTCCTTGACATGAGGACGTTTAGAGAACCACTGGCTCTGCAGAGGCTACAAACAACGAGGCCTGTCACGGTACGGAGTGACAAACCCTGGAGCCACTCTATATGTGGTGTGACACAGTGACAGTAGTCACTTCATAACTCTTCTTCACATGGAGCCCTTCCTTCTCAAGTCATTGTCAGTGGTTTTGTTACTTACAGGACATTAGAGGCTTATTTCGCTACTCTAATTCCAGTGTTACCGACCGCAGGGATTGTGCTGTGTTAGATCACAGGCCATGCGATTCGCCGTACAACACCAGAACCTAGAATAAAGTAGGATAGGTCGTTTAGACGTGACAATTAACGGCGCGGTTATTTTAGCACATCTGCTTCACAGAGATCATTGGAGAGGTTGTGCACGCACGCACGCACGCACGCACGCACGCACGCACGCACGCACGCACGCACGCACGCACGCACGCACGCACGCACGCACGCACACACACACACACACACACACACACACACACACACACACACACACACACACACACACACACACACACAGAAATCCTTGTGATACAACTGTAATTTTAACACTCAAAGTGCACACGCAGTAAAAACTACAGCGTCAATTGACGTCTAAGAATGTGACATGCACTCAAAATAGCACCAAACTTGGTCCTTGGTGCTATTGCTTATTGCTTTGCAAATAACCAAAGAATGACAATGACCGTGGTCTTCTGTGAATAGCTGTGCATTTGGATATGTCTGGCATGAATTGTAAATTGTGCTTTTGGAGCAGCCTTTTCAGTTGTCTCTAAAGGCTGACTTTCCTGGTCATGATTGCGAACGCAGTGAGCCACTTACTATGACAGCAAGGGCTGAATGTCTGTGTGTGTGTGTGTGTGTGTGTGTGTGTCACGCTGTTACACCACCCGCCCGCCACCAGAGGGCGCAGCTGTAGCACACACACACACACACACACACACACACACACACACACACACACACACGAGCTGCGTTCGCTTCCCGCGTTTGCGCGTCTTACTTGTCTATATAATATATCACCCGAAGGTGTGAAGCATTCCATTCATTCAAGGTCAAGTTGCATAATTGATTGTCATATTTGCCTGGTCTTCAAAAATAGAGTATAGAGTATCATAATTGAAGAGTCCTGGGGTGCTACACTTCCTCTGCCAACCTGGGGGGGCAGCGGACTGACCTCATGCTTCCTTCTATGCATGAGGAGTCCAAGCTGCTTCTTTTCACCTGATGGGGGAGTTTCCCCGGGCGGACGTAGTGCGTGGAGGGAACACGTTATTCTGACCAGTTCCTTTCCCCTCCATCAGTTACTGGCCAGGGGGAGGTATAGTTTTAGAGACCAGGATTACTGCATGTATTTTGTGAGGGGGGGACATGGGGAGAACATGCAAACTCCTCACAGAAAGACCCTTTCGCCAACCACGCCTCAGGTATGGGCACTGACAAGGACAGAACTTCTAGCTGTGAGGCGACAGCACTGAACAGTTTCTTTTTAAAGCAGTGGTGCTATATGGCACCTCAACCATCTCAAAGAACCACTGAAGAACACAGTAATTATATTGTACATTGACATCCCAAAAGCCACCGCTGCACTCTGAGACGCGATCAGCTGGTGAGGTCACCTGCATGACTCAGGCAGGCCATATATGTGTCCGGGCCGGCCCCCTGAGAGCATGCCAATGGAAGGGTCAGTTTGGTTCCATTCAGAGAGAGAGAGAGAGAGAGAGAGAGAAAGGGCAATGGCATCCAAGCCAGCGACCATACATCAATCATTGGTCAATATTTACTTATTTACTTTATTTATTCAGGTACAAAAATCAGCTCGACTGGATGTGGCTTTGTGAGAAGACACAGCAATACAGCACGGGGGAGATGAAATAAATAATATAAATAGATAAATAGGGCAATGTGGATGAGCCCGATTAATGTTCAACCGGGTAATGATAGATTAGACCGGATAAGAAACTGACACGATGGAACTGGTAATAAATGAGATAATGGCTTGAATTTATGGCCTGTCGATGAGAACTTCATGCCGAGGCGAGTACAAGCATTATGTGATTGTTAGATAGGGTGTCAAAAGGTGTGTGTGTGTGTGTGTGTGTGTGTGTGTGTGTGTGTGTGTGTGTGTGTGTGTGTGTGTGTGTGTACGTGCGTGCGTGGGGAGGGGGGGGGTGCGTTCACATCTATTGCATCTTATCTACATTTCTTTTCTTTATTTTTTCTATTTGTGTGTACAGTGTAAAGTGTGTTTGTGGGAAGGGCCTGGGACAGGTACAGTATGTAACTGCATGGGTATTAGCCCGCGGCTTGCTCCCCAGACGGTGTACATACGTATGCAGTGTGCCAGAGCCCGTAATTGTGGGCTCCGGAGCAAGAGAGAGAGCCTATGTTACCATGTATGTTAGCCTTATTATTATCATTATAAGCGAGAGTTTAACCTGCTGAGGACAGGCAGAACTGGCTCCGTGTTCTTCCAGACAAACTAATGCTTACAAGCCCCGCTGTTTCTGTTTGTCACACGTACACGTGCTCACTGCATCAACTCTCGTCTGATATAGCAATTACCGCTCGGGCTGTCATTGCAAATAACAATTTGTTTTTATTTTGTATTTTACATTGACCTTTGTGCCAGAACGCATGCAGTGGTTAGTGGCCTCGAACTGTTCTGGACCGACCGGGGCACCCAAAGTGTTTGCAACAGTCCCACCCAATTGGCGACAAACGTGGTGTCTGAAAGGCTTAACACTTTAAGGGCTGTAGATTAATATACCGTAATCAAACCAATAGGCTGCCGGCATGCAGCCGGGATTGATCTATTACCTTTGGAGCATATGCCGAAGTATTTGCAGCTTTGATTCACGAAAATCAGGGGGAAAATAGTCCCATGGTTTGTTGTTGAAGAGAAAAACATGCCGCCATTACGATCCGAAACGAAAACAGCCAGCACAGCATTTTGTAGTCCAAACAACCCCCCCCCCCCCCCCCCCCCGTTCACTTGCATTGAACTCATTTTCCCAGAAGCCCTAGCAGCCCAGAGCATGGCTAGATTTCCGGTTTCGTCATCATAACGCGACGTTTTTAATTATTAAAAAACGAAAAGCAAATTAAACACACTAAATAAATAGCGGGTTTAGCGTATTAAGCAGCACTTGGATAAATAGCGGGGAACGCGGGTTACGTAGTAGAACTGTTTTAAAGAGATAGTTCCGAATTTTTTAACTTAAGCTGTGCGGGTGTTTGTTCTTTTTTCATTGTCGGGCACCTTACCCTCTCCTACGCACCTGTCGCCTGTAGGTGTGCAAAGGCCTTGCTATTTATTAACTTAAGGTCTTAAGCTGAAACTTGCCATTAATATAGTGATTGCAACTGTATTAATTGATTGCCCGAGTCCCGTGGTGGGAGTTCTGCTCTGGTTTTGGTGAAATATAAAGTACTTCCGGTCATTTTGTGGGGGGCACAGGGCCACGCATTAAAAGTAAATTAATTCACAAAACTAGTGTCATTTGTATTGTTGACCTATTTCTAAAATATTAGTGCAACTTTCGTTCATTTTTTACCCCTCTATCACACAGAACTATGTTTTTTGCGTCCATATCACTACACCCAAAACATAGGTCCATGTCATAGAGGCGTCAAAGTTGAACGAAAGTTGTGCTAATATTTTAGATTTTAGATTTCCTGGTGGAAACTTGTGGAAACCTGTCCAAAACTGTTTTCACGATTCAAATGCAGAAATGGCAAAATTAGCAGATTGACAAGCTCAAAGAGGGCGGCATTTGCAGCTTGTAGATCTGCCATACTTTCGAGACTTGTGTGCGATAGTATAGTGCGATCAAGTGGGGCGCTCATTTACGATAAAACACAATAAGTTAAAATACGGAGATAAGAGGTTTCCGCCTGACAGCGACAATATGTGTCCATGTCCCACATGGGACATAATGTGGGCCATGTTCTAATTAATAACATGTCAGTTTTTGTCTGTCTGTCTGTCCTGTCTGTCCGTCTGCAGCAAAATGAGCCTTTACCGCACGACCTGGACTCTTAAAGGTGTAGGGAAACGGAAATGGTGATCAATTATTTTGAAGTTTCAGACGGTTTCAACATGAAACACCGGTCTGAAGTTTCTGAACCAATCAGAGCGTCTCATCCCTTCAGGCGATGGGACGGTAGCTAGGGACGGTATGCTATACGCAGCAGCGTGGTGTGTGTTTGTTTACAAATCAGATAGTTGGCCAGCTGTACCAGTTTTCTGTTATGTGGCTTATTTCTACCCTATAATGTTTTCAGATACATATTTAAGCGTGATGATTAAGTTGAAACCGAGTAATACACTGTCTGGATGTTATCTTGAATGGGAATAAAAACTGAGGATTTCTGTAATCAGTAGCAGCTGTGCTGCACGGATGCGCCGATATGGGGAATTAAACGGGTGAGCTTAATTTTTATTGGCTTTTATCGATGTGTATCTCTACACGTCATCACGCAGCAGGAAGTAATAAAAAAATATGTATATGGACATTTGATATAAAAACACACAGAAATGAGAATTTGCCCATTTTTTGGCATCCATTGTTAGGTATGCCCATATGATTACCACGGATATGGTCTAAAAGTGTGAAAAACGTCTTTTTCATTTCACTACGCCTTTAACACCTGGACCTGCCCTGCCAGCTGCTCACCTGTAATCAGTGTGCAGTGCAGTGTAGTGTAGAGAGAGAGAGAGAGAGAGAGAAATGTGTGTGTGTGTGTGTGTGTGTGTGTGTGTGTGCGCGTGCGTGCGTGCGAGAGAGAGAGAGAGAGAGAGAGATATGTAGGTCCTATACACCACAGCTGTGCTCCAGCTGAATTAAAGATTCATCAAGCAAAGAAATTACTAAGCGATACGATAGCCCTGACTTCACGAGAACCCACCTTACACAAAGCAAATACAAACAGAACCCATCATTAATTTGTAAAAGTTGATGGATCTTCTCTCGATCAAGCCAGGGAGCCAGAGGGAAGACAGAGTTCTTGCCACAGACTGGCAAACAAAACAAGAGAGCAAAGCAAAAACACCCCCCCCCCCCCCAAAAAAAAGAACAGAGTAAAAGTTTTATCAATAAAGATGTTCTTTCTATGAAAATAAGCACGGCGGCCAAAGCAAACACGAGCGTTAGGACCGCAGCGACTTGTTTGTTCCGTCGTTGGCTGCAGCGTGGATCTCTTGCCAGCATACGCTCTGTGGAAGACAATCAGCTCAACGCAAGGCCTGAGGATGTGACCTGAACACGCTCTGTGGAAGACACTCTGCTCAACGCAAGGCCTGAGGATGTGACCTGAACACGCTCTGTGGAAGACACTCTGCTCAACGCAAGGCCTGAGGATGTGACCTGAACACGCTCTGTGGAAGACACTCTGCTCAACGCAAGGCCTGAGGATGTGACCTGAACACGCTCTGTGGAAGACACTCTGCTCAACGCAAGGCCTGAGGATGTGACCTGAACACGCTCTGTGGAAGACACTCTGCTCAACGCAAGGCCTGAGGATGTGACCACTGACCACACGCTCTGTGGAAGACGCTCTCTGCTCAAAGCAGGGACTGAGGATTATTTGAGATCATTTGAGATTGTCATAATTGTCATGAGTGATGCAAGGCCTATTATTTATTCGGCATTTGAGCCACGGGACCACCATTTGATGTAATTTACAGTAACCTCTCACACTCAAAACGGGGAAGAAAAAATACACAGCGATTAACGGGAGACGGTCTCAACGTTCTGAGCGAAGAGGGGACACCTCACTATATCTTCAAACCCCAGTCTTGATGGAAATAGCACACTCAGTATATGTAATATTAACTCATTGTAGAAAAGGAGTAGCCTATACCTATTTAATCTTTATTTATCGAATGAGCAGTCATTTTGTTGTTTTGTGGTTGCCTTTGGTCTTGTGGCTGCCACGGGGAGCTTTTGCACATACTCCGTGTCACTGTGTCCATGTGAGCGAAAAGGATAACACTGGAAAAAAAACCTGGAAAAGGTATCATGGGGGGTGACCCAGGGCTCATCTAAAAAACACATTGCTGTTGTTCTCTAAGAGAGGAATGGAAAGAATTTTGATTTCTTCCATTTATTAATAGCACATGGTAGAAAAGTGTGTGTGTGTGTGTGTGTGTGTGTATGTGTATGTGTATGTGTATGTGTATGTGTATATATATATATATATATATAGAGAGAGAGAGAGAGAGAGAGAGAGAGAGAGAGACAGAGAGAGAGAGAGAGACAGAGAGAGAGAGAGAGAGAGAGAGAGTTTTTCAGGTGCCAAGCATAACAGAGAATAGGAGAAAAACATGGTGGGGTTATCTCACAGCCGGGCTTCCCGCTCACGCAGTGTCACAAACAGAAAGTGGGACTGTGCGTAACCATGCGCGTGCATGTGTGATTATGTGGGACTACGTGT
The DNA here is from genome assembly GCF_964188405.1 of Protomyctophum parallelum. Classification (NCBI taxonomy): domain Eukaryota; kingdom Metazoa; phylum Chordata; class Actinopteri; order Myctophiformes; family Myctophidae; genus Protomyctophum; species Protomyctophum parallelum. The sequence goes on along the minus strand of NC_139700.1, from coordinate 28,446,233 downwards.
GATTTCATGTTCGATAGGATATGTGTGTCTGAGGAGGATGTGTGTGTGTGTGTGTGTGTGTGTGTGTGTGCGTGCGTGCGTGCGTGCGTGCGTGCGTGCGTGCGTGCGTGCGTGCGTGCGTGCGTGCGTGCGTGCATGCGTGCGTGTGTGTGTGTGTGTGTGCATGTGTGTGTGTATGTGTGTGCACATGTTGCATGTGTGTGTCACAGTGTCTTCACATATTAAGTGCACGTTGAGCAAGCGGAGTGAATAAGGTCATGAACACTTGCCAGCTCACTGGCACTCACACACACACACACACGCATTCCTGAGCAATGCGCAGGCAGCAAGGAACGTTCTATGCTGCGAGGACACTGGCGGTTTGCTGGTGAGACATCATGGGTGTCAGCCCATACGTCACTGACAGTAGAGAAGACCATGGGTGTCAGCCCATAGCGGCACTGACAGTAGAGAAGACCATGGGGGTGTCAGCCCATAGCGGCACTGACAGTAGAGAAGACCATGGGTGTCAGCCCATACGTCACTGACAGTAGAGAAGACCATGGGTGTCAGCCCATAGCGGCACTGACAGTAGAGAAGACCATGGGTGTCAGCCCATAGCACTGACAGTAGAGAAGACCATGGGTGTCAGCCCATAGCACTGACAGTAGAGAAGACCATGGGTGTCAGCCCATAGCTCTGACAGTAGAGAAGACCATGGGTGTCAGCCCATAGCACTGACAGTAGAGAAGACCATGGGTGTCAGCCCATAGCACTGACAGTAGAGAAGACCATGGGTGTCAGCCCATAGCACTGACAGTAGAGAAGACCATGGGTGTCAGCCCATAGCTCTGACAGTAGAGAAGACCATGGGTGTCAGCCCATAGCGGCTCTGACAGTAGAGAAGACCATGGTGTCAGCCCATAGCACTGACAGTAGAGAAGACCATGGTGTCAGCCCATAGCACTGACAGTAGAGAAGACCATGGGTGTCAGCCCATAGCACTGACAGTAGAGAAGACCATGGGTGTCAGCCCATAGCACTGACAGTAGAGAAGACCATGGTGTCAGCCCATAGCAGCTCTGACAGTAGAGAAGACCATGGGTGTCAGCCCATAGCACTGACAGTAGAGAAGACCATGGTGTCAGCCCATAGCACTGACAGTAGAGAAGACCATGGGTGTCAGCCCATAGCAGCTCTGACAGTAGAGAAGACCATGGGTGTCAGCCCATAGCACTGACAGTAGAGAAGACCATGGGTGTCAGCCCATAGCGGCTCTGACAGTAGAGAAGACCCCGGACAGATGGTGACACGGTGGAGGATTACCCATGGCGTTCGCTATACGCCACTGGCTCTCAACCTTTGCTGTGCGTGCATGCGTGCGTCACGGCCCATCCATCCATCTGACCTGATCTGAGTCATAGCTTCAAATCACATATTGGTTGTTCAGTTTGGCCCAACGGTTTTGGAGTGTGTGTGTGTGTGTGTGTGTGTGTGTGTGAGAGACATACATTATGGGTTTCATATGTAGTTTTCTCTTCCTTTTTGTGGTGAACATGATATATTGCTCAGAGAGGGAATGACTGCCAGCGCGTGTATTTTCTAAATATTCGGTGGTACAGTGGCTTGCAAGAATGTCATAGAATGTGTGTAGGGAACGTGGGCCAGGGTATTACCCAATGTAGTGGAGCGCAAAGCGCGAACAAAACAGTTGCAAAAAAAAGGGCCTACTGGTGGCGCTATAACGGCAGTTTCACAGCAATCGGACGGTGCATTCATGATTTGAGGCCTTTTGTTCAAAACGAGCCCTCCAGCAAACGAATTTTCTGTTGAGTTCACCTGTGTTTCTTGCTGTATTGTAACCGGTATCTACTGTATATACTCATGTCACATGTGGCTAATTTATACACTATAACAGTTAGGAATAGTAATGACAAAGAACTGTCTCAAGTGGTCTTTATTACTATTATGTATCTGTATACGTGGATGTTATTTGACAGATGTAGGCAAAGAGGTGAGGGGGAGAATGAGAAGAGAGGAAGAAGAATGCAGGGAGGACCCAACGCTAGAGTCAGAGAGAAAACATTAAAGATGGAGTGCCACAATTTTTGTATTTTTCCAGTTTTTCTTGTGTCTATGAGGTGACAGTATTTCATTATACACCCTGGAGTCGTTTGGACGTGCAATGGTTTATTAACTTTGTATTTAGGGTTTCTTCCTGGAGGCTGAACCCCACAGTCAAACGGGCCAATGAAATAAACAGTATAGTGACATCACATTATCAGCCCCTCCCCCTTTATCATACAACTACAGCTGTGGGTGCGGCTTCAGTTCAGGTGGATCACCACCCATCACCACCCACCAGGCAAACCAGGCATACTTAATGGACTGGTGGGCGTGTCCACATACAAACAACATTTTAACAAATACTGTACACTTTTTTGAAAAAATTATACCTCCTTATATAACAATAAGACCCGATGATCATGTTTTAGGGTGGAAAAAAATCACGGCACTCCATCTTTAATGTAATTGCACAGAATAATGATCAACCTTTATATGAAAGGAATGCTAAATCTTAGTGATTATAAGTGGTTGAAGACATGCACAGAACCAACACAAAGTAAGACAGGCCCTCGAATAGCCATTCTGGGGTCAACATGACTTGATCTCAAGGGACCCTGTGGGTGCTACATGAAACAAACGTTTCATGTTTCAGTAAGATGGAAATTCTCTGTCAATAGCCTACATGCATGTTTTCTTGTGTTTGGCAGGTTGGAATTCCTCGTTGTTTAACAAAATCCTTCAAAGGACATTCTGACTTTGAGTCCTAACCGTCACTCATGACCGATCACATGACTATAGAGATAATATGTATCAATTTGCGGGATGTTTCAACAAAAGTAATTTATTTTTTAAAACTGCCTCCTGGTGGTGCTATAATGTGTGTGTTTAACGCAGATCTGTCCTACTATTCCCACTTGGCCTAGTGGGAATGTGCGTGCAAAGTTTCACGGCAATTGCAACGGCAAGCTGTTTTCAGGATTTTATGCATTTCATTAAAAATGGACCACTCCTGCAAACTTTGGAAGCCTATTTTAGCCAATCAGGATGGAATATGAAAAAAATCCAACCCACCCCTTTGGTTTAATGACAAAATCTGTAATATTTTTTAGAATATCAATCCCCCAGCCGGGGATGGAACCCTGACCTCCCAGCGGACACTAACCACAAGGCCACTGAGCTGGTGTAGTATCAAGTCACCCGCTTTGAATGTTATGTTCTTATCAAGGCCATGCCGTGGAGGCAATACTGACTAACGCAAGTAGGCGACTAGGAAAGTGGAAGTGAAATGACTGCAGCCGAAGGAAAAACATTGTGAAACTGCGCTATACAACAACTGCGCTTTATGTTTACTTACCAACTGACGCTATACAACAACTTTGCTTTATGTTTACTTACGTGGCCGGTTAAGACTGAGGTTAGGGTTAGGCTTAGTAGTCTGCCAACATGCCAAACACGACTTCGGACAATGGCCGACAACAACGTCAATGTGTAATAATGAATTGCACTTTTATAGCGCTTTTCCAAGTGCTCAAAGCGCTTTACAATGGTTCATTCATTCATACATTGGGAGGTGAAGCGGCGAACAGTCTACGCCAGCGTCCTCACTTCCCACATTCACACACCAATGGTGGCAAGCTCACACCAACCGACTCATTGGAGGCAATGTAGGGTTCAGTGTCTTGCCCAAGGACACTTCGACATGTGGACAGGAGGAGCTGGGATTCCAACCGCCGACCCAGGGATCATTGGACGACCTGCTCTACCTCAAGAGCCACAGCCTCCCTGAAATGTCCATACTGGCAGTATCCAGTGCATGGTCTTGATAAGGTGACGGAGATTAATTAAATCATCTGATAACATCCGAAACCGCTCAAATCAAGTATGGTGTTAATTTGAGAAAAAAACACAAAAAGTTAAAATATGAAGATTAGAGGTTGCTGCTCGGTCTCGACAGCAACGCCGTCGGCCGGTCGGTCTTTTTTATAGGTTGGCCGGTCGGTCCGAATGCATTTTTAGCGGCCGACGTATTTACGTCGGCCGGCCGGTACGATGGGTCGGCCGGTCCGTAGGTGCGTCGGCCGGTCGTTTGATATGTCGGCCAGTCCGTGATTAGGTCGGCCGGTCCGTGATTACGTCAGCCGGTCCGTGATTAGGTCGGCCGGTCCGTGATTAGGTCGGCCGGTCCGTGATTAGGTCGGCCGGTCCGTGATTAGGTCGGCCGGTCCGTGATTGGGAGGCGGTCCACCCCAGGAGGTTAGACGGGACAATAGTCCGATACGGGAGGGGAGGTGTGTGCGTGCGTGCGGGGGTAAATGTGTCAAGTCACGTGACCACTGGCTGTGCTACGAATATGAATTATTATTATTATAGCTAACTTAATAGTTCCTGCTGTAAAACACCCAATCATATCGTTATCTTTCTTCATATATATATTTTTTCTGCTCTCGTTGCAAAAGACCGCCTCCCAGTGGAACGTTTCTTTAAGTTAAGTCACAGCTTTCTAATAGTCTAGGGGTCTGTGCAAATGCCTCTCGATTTATTGCTCCGTGTGGCACCTGGTTCGGATCCCGCTCATGGCAAACTTAAAAACTTTTATTTTATAATGTTCTTTCGTAGCGTTTATTGTGTATGGACACAATAGCTACATTTTAGACTGTATCATTATTGTATATTATATTAAAAAAAATAGCCGTATTGAATTAATACATATTTAATTATTTGATAGGCAGACATACAGGCAGACAGACAGACAGACAGACATGTAGACAGACAGACAGACACCAGGCAGGCAGACACGCAGACAGACAGGCAGGCAGGCAAGCAGACAGACAGACAGACAGACAGACAGACAAACACGCAGACAGACAGGCAGACAGACACGCAGACAGACAGACAGACAGGAAGGCAGACAGACAGACAGACACGCAGTCTGTCTGTCTGTCTGTTTGCCATGAGCGGGATCCGAACCAGGTGCCACACGGAGCAATAAATCGAGAGGCATTTGCACAGACCCCTAGACTATTAGAAAGCCGTGACTTACCTTAAAGAAACGTTCCACTGGGAGGCGGTCTTTTGCAACGAGAGCAGAAAAAATATATATATGAAGAAAGATAACGATATGATTGGGTGTTTTACAGCAGGAACTATTAAGTTAGCTATAATAATAATAATTCATATTCGTAGCACAGCCAGTGGTCACGTGACTTGACACATTTACCCCCGCACGCACGCACGCACCTCCCCTCCCGTATCGGACTATTGTCCCGTCTAACCTCCTGGGGTGGACCGCCTCCCAATCACGGACCGGCCGACCTAATCACGGACCGGCCGACGTAATCACGGACCGGCCGACGTAATCACGGACCGGCCGACCTAATCACGGACCGGCTGACCTAATCACGGACCGGCCGACGTAACCACGGACCGGCCGACCTAATCACGGACCGGCCGACCTAATCACGGACCGGCCGACCTAATCACGGACCGGTCGACGCACCTACGGACCGGCCGACGGTGCTGACCGGCCGACGGTGCTTACCGGCCGGTGAGACGGCCGGAAGAAATGGATTCTGCCCTTGCTGTTCTATTATCCTATCCCATATCGCCTCGCTGACCCTTATGAGGTGATTGGTTTTTTAATTTTGGTTCTGGGTTACTGAGGCAAAATGTGATACATCGATCTTCCACATACAGCCACCATATGGTTCTGGAAAAAAAGGAAAATAAGATAGAAACACTGTGGCAAGAACAATGTACGAAATATAATTAATTCATAATAGAGTCAGATCCCCACCCCCACCCCTCCCGAGGATTAAGCCGGACATAAATAAGAGGCCGCGCTAATGCATTGTGACACATTTGGCAAGGCCCCGCTACATACACAACATATATATTGCAATAAGAAACAGATACCATACAGATCTTTGAGTGCCAGATCATGATAATAAACACACACCCCCAACCCAGCCCATTTGTTCCCTGCAACCTCAAACGCAGGTTATTCCAACATTATTAAAATGTCAGGCTAATATGGCCCCTTGTTAGTGCACTGCATTATCATAGCATGAAGTTCCTTTTGAGTTGTGAGGACATACTGTTCCTAGCGTATAATTATTATGCTTTTGGATGTCCTCATATGGCTGCTTGGGGCTGAGCTGGGTGACCCCGTGGTCCACTTATTACTGAGAGTTTCACTTCTATAGGCCTCTCTCCCTCCGCCGTTTCACTGGAAACCAGACAGTCAGTGCACTCAGTGCACCCGGATGAAGTCCTAATAGGCCCAAACGTATAGGTTTATAGCGTATACTGTAGGTCAACAGCGGTTTTTCTAACCCTTGTTTTTTTTATTGCACCTTGGACCTTCTTTAAGTTTGCCAATCCCCACCATCCTTTTTTTCCACTGTGATTTTTAAAAAGGTATATTGAACAAAAAAATAAAAATAAAAAGGAAAAACCTTGTCCTGAAACAAATTACCCTCTCCAAAGAGTTTTCTATATTTAAGGACCCACGAAGCGCTTCTTCTTCTTTTTTCTCCTATCTAGTCAGTGCACTTAGTTCCAGGCCTGCATGCGCCCCCTATAGCTGCCATTTCACTGCTGTAGGGCTCGAAATGAGCTGTTCCGTGGGAACACGTTGTGGTTTCAAGCTTGTCAATCTTCTGCTTTTTGAGGGCGCTAGCCCTTCCTATATACAGATGTGGATGAGCAAGTTTTTAAACACAATGCAACTGTTTTAATTCGGGGCTATAGTATACACACACACACACACACACACACACACACACAAGAGCGACCCTCACTTCACACAGGTGTGATTTTTGAATTTGAAATTTTGAATCCAATCTCTGTCCAACAGACAGAGACGATATAGCCACTCATCTGAGCCACCACGCACGCACACACACACACACACACACACACGCACACGCACGCACGCACGCACGCACACACACACACACACACACACACACACACACACACACACACACACACACACACACACACACACACACACACACACACACACACACAGTGACAGTGACAGTGAGGCCTACAGAGAGTCGCTAAATGTTGCTAAATATCGCTAAATAGATACTGGTGTTACATAAGAACTGTAGACATTACAGGAATGTACAACTGGATCACATCTACCAAAACCTTTTGCCAAAAAAATAATACAATAAAAAAATATTTTTTGCAAAAGTGAAGCTTCCAGAGTGGCTTTGCTTTCATTTTTATTTGTATTATTAGTTTGTAGTATTAGTGTCAGCATTAGTTTTAGTTTAGTTTATAATTTGTTAGGGGTCAGATTTTAGAAGTTCAGAATAACACAACACTTTGCGATTGATTCACAGTCATGGATGTTATTTTTTCATGTGGACTATTACTATACCTCATATGCGTGCACCTGTTGCCCTTTTTTAAAACTTCACCTCATGTGTTATCTGCTACTTCTTGCAGAGTGCCCGCTTAGGCACCCGAAGGTTCGATCCCAGGTATCGAAGTGTCCTTGAGCAAGACGCTGAACCCCAAATTGCTCCCGATGAGCAGCTTGGTGCCTTGCATGGTGTGAAAGTGATGATGTAATAATTTCACCCATTTGTTGACGCCTGTAAGCCTGTGATGATGAGACGATATATAGAATCTTGATTCTAAGAGCAACATAAACATGATGTCTTAGCCTACTTTTGTTGCTATTCTTACAGTATAGGACATCTTGAATGTTATCTATCTTTTGATCTAATCTATTAGTAGTTTTCAGTTTAGTTTCAGATAACTCTTATAATGTTTGGTTTAGGGACTAATGAGCCATTGGCACTCTATACAATACACTGCATGATGACGCAGCATGATTTGACAGTACTTAATCAGCGTCTGTCACTGACTGCTGGCAGCAAATTGCTGCTAACCACTTAATTAGCAAAATATTTAAATTCCTAAACCTACCGCCCTGTACTGTGTGTGTGTGTGTGTGTGTGTGTGTGTGTGTGTGTGTGTGTGTGTGTGTGTGTGTGTGTGTGTGTGTGTGTGTGTGTGTGTGTGTGTGTGTGTGTGTGTGTGTGTGTGTGTGTGTGTGTGTGTGTGTGTGCGCGCGCGCGTGTGTGTGTGGTCGGAACCCTCAGGCAGTGGAATTCTAGGAACAGCATTCTAGGAACATGCCCAACCTTATGAAACCCCCCTGAGCCACCTCAAATTTGCACAACACAACACAGCACAGTACACACACACACACACACACACACACACACACACACACACACACATAAATACACGCAGGCACGCATGCATGTGCATGTGCATGTGCATGTGCATGAATGCATGCATGCATTTGTCTATCTCTCTCTCTCTGACTATCTCACACAAACGAATGCACATGCAAATGCGCACGAAAGCACGCACGCACGCAGGCCGGCATGCACACACGCACGCACGCATGCACTTCTCTCTTCTCTCGCTCCCATACAATGGAGAGGCATGTCCACAATGACAGCCTTTTATTTATGCACAACAATCCATCCATGTATTGATTGGCCCTCAGGTGTTTAGCAGGTGCTCTCACGTCTCACCCAGAGACACTTCACTTACAAGTGCAAGATCAGAGTAAATGGCATGAACCCTGCATGGTCAACACAGTCACATTCAAGATTCAAGTCAAACGTCAAGATTCTTGAATCTTAAAAAATGTTCTCTTGAATTGTTGTTGTTGTTTTAGATACAACAGGAGATGAGAGAACAAGAGGCATTCGTAATACTGAGCATGTGGAGAAAAACAAAACAAAAACAAAAGAAAAACACACTCAATGATGTGTTTACAAGGCACAGATACAGTACAACATTACAGTACCAACGTGCCATTGAATTCCTGGACATTTAAATTTTTTTCAATTTCACCCAACATGTACACTTTCCCACCCACAAAAATGGACACACTTTGGATCTGATCTGCACCACTGGAATAACCACCAATAACCTCATCAGCACAGACCATGGCTCCACCATCTCTGACCACCTGGCTCTTACTATGGACATTGATACCCCCACCCCCCTCATCAAGCAAAAACGCTCCATATCATTCCGGAACCTCAAATCGATTGATCCCTCCTCTCTCTCCTCCTTACTGTCTGACACCATATCAGACTCCACCTCCAACACCCCCCCAACTGAACTGGTCAACAACTACAACAACGCACTCTCCTCCTGCCTCAATCAACTTGCCCCCACAAAAACCAAACCTGTTTCCTACACCCACTCTGCCCCCTGGTATAATGATCATCTCCACCAACTCAAAAAACAGGGCCGCCAACTGGAACGGCTCGTGAAGAAAACAGGTCTCACTGTTCACTCCCAGGCTTACATACTGCATCAGGAACAATACAAAAACGCCCTAAATACTGCACGTACCTCCCATTACTCATCCGTCATTCAATCCGGCAGCAATAATCCAAAGTCACTATTCTCCACCATCAACAAACTCCTCAAGCCTATGGACACCATCACCACCTCATTCACTGCCACTAAATGTGAAACATTTTTGTAATTTTTTCAGTCAAAGGTTGACGCCATACACACAGACCTGGCCGCCTCACCCACCTCCACACCTGATTTTGAACCTGCCTCCCCTCTTTTCCCCAGCCACTCACTCACTTCCTTTACTGAAATAACTGCAGCCAACCTCTCCACCATAACCTCCGGCATGAAAACCTCCACCTGCATCCTCGATCTTATCCCCTCCACCGTAGTTATTGCCTGTCTCCCTGTTCTCTCGCCACTCATCACCACCATAATAAACACCTCCCTGTCCACTGGTCACGTTCCCCCTGCTCTCAAACTTGCTGCCATCACCCCTATACTAAAAAAGCCTGGACTTGACCCCGACTCCCCCAGCAACTACCGGCCAATTTCTAACCTCCCCTTCCTCTCCAAAATCCTGGAACGCACTCAGCTCAAATCACACATGGACTCCAATAACCTTTACGAATCATTTCAATCCGGTTTCCGTTCACTTCACAGTACTGAAACTGCACTCACAAAAGTCACCAACGATATCCTCCTGTCTGCCGACTCTGGTCACCTCTCCATTCTCATCCTCCTCGACCTCAGCGCTGCCTTTGACACCATCAGCCACTCCATCCTCATCACCCGTCTCCAGTTTTCCCTCGGTTTAACCGGCACTGCCCTTTCCTGGTTGGCATCCTACCTCTCCGATCGACAACAATTCATCTCCATCAATAACTGCAAATCTTCCACTGCCCCAGTTACCCATGGTGTCCCCCAGGGTTCAGTACTTGGTCCCCTCCTCTTCATCATATACATCCTCCCTCTAGGTCAGATCCTCCGTCACCATGGACTTCAGTTCCACTCCTACGCCGATGACACACAGCTGTACCTTTCCACCAAAGCCATCACCCCAACCACACACTCCACTCTCACTGCCTGCCTCACAGATATTAAAACATGGATGCAAAATAACTTTCTCAAACTAAATTGCAATAAATCGGAAATCATCATTATCGGTCCCAACTCCCTCACTAATTCCACCCAAGGTTTTTCACTGAACATTGATGGATCCACTGTTACACCCTCCACCCGCATCCGCAACCTTGGCATCATTTTCGACCCCACCCTTTCATTCCTCCCCCATGTTAACCAAGTCACCAAAACCGCCTTCTTTCACCTCAAGAACATTGCCCGTCTCCGACCCTCTCTGTCATTTTCCGCAGCCGAAACACTCATCCACGCCTTCATCTCATCCCGCCTTGACTATTGCAACAGTATCCTCTACGGCACCACCTCCAAAGTCCTCAATAAACTGCAATATGTCCAGAATTCAGCTG
>NC_139700.1:28352853-28430353 GCF_964188405.1 Protomyctophum parallelum | reverse complement strand
CTGCCTCCTACGCTCCTTTCTTCCCACGGCGCCACGTTGTAAAAAAGAGAGAAAAAAGAAAAAGAAAAAGAAAAGTGAAAGGCCGCAGTTTTACTTCTTTACTTGCGGGGCAAACAAGCGGCTGGAGGGAAGCCAAACACAGGGCACAAAAGGGGGGGGCGGGGGGGACACTCGGCCGGCCACCTGAGGCATTTGTGGGTCGCCCGTGCGCGGCCCTTTTCACACAGGCATCTGAGAAATGCGGTTTGCTTCCATGCACTTATGGGGCCAGACAGAGAGAGAGAGAGAGAGAGAGAGAGAGAGAGAGACAGAGAGACAGAGAGACAGAGAGAGAAAAGGTATAGGCTGTTGACAAATATTTACAGATCACTTCAACAACGTGGGAGGAACGTGGGGAGGGATGTCTCTATCTCCTCCTCCTCTGTGTGTGGCACTGCAGTGTTCTTCAGCTGTTTTGTGGGGTCTGTCTGAGGTTGCTGGGGCCTGTCAGCCTGTCAGATTAAGGCCCGGGTCTCCCAGTCTTCCTTAAATGCCACAAGCTTTGTTTTCATTGAGATGGGGGGGGGGGTGTAGAATGCGTGTGATCTCTCCCCCCCCCCCCCCCCCCCCCCCCCCCCCTCTCATCCATCTCTGCCCGGGGGCATAGGGGGCAAACGGGGTAATGGGGGGGTGGGGGTGGGAGAGGCTAGGGGCATGCCAGGTCACGCAGGGGGAAGAGCAGGGGTCGGAGGTTAAGCTAGGCAACCCCTGCCTTTATTTTGGAGCAGACTTGGGACTTGGGAAGGAGACGGACACATGCACACATGCACGCATGCACGCCCGGCCGCGCGCACATACACAGAAACAGAACACGCGTGCGCGGACACACATCTTCTCTAGTAATAAAGCCTTGGACTGACATTTCGCTCATGTCTGCAACACTGCCGTTATTCATGCAGAGTGTGTCATGTTATTGAGTGCAGATGTGGAGCCGTAATGAGCGCCGGGGCTCTGGCAGTCCGTGGCTCTCCTCTCCTGGGATGAACAGAGGGCCGCGCTGTGCCCCCACCAGGAGAGTGAGAGAGAGACAGAGAGAAAGGGAGAGAGAGAGAGAGGGCGATACGGATGAGCTGATTGAGATGAGTGTGTTGAGCGGGGAACACTGTGGATGTTGAGGTACTGTAATGTGTGATGCATGCAGGTGCAAGAACACAGATGCTGGGGTCACAATAGAGCTGTGTGCTTCTGGGTCGGACTCCACAGCTTGGATAATTAGGTTAAAGTGACAGACTGAAGCGCATGAAACCGCTGTTCAGTTAACCCATTGCATTTCAACCTGCCGTCCGTATATGTTGGGCCAGAGTTTTTAGAGAAATTGCGAAAATAGCTCAAGCTACAAGCTCTAAAAGCTTGCGTGGTGATCGGCTATTTTCACCGTAACATCGGCTTATGAGTGACGCAGTGTAAAATAGGGGTTGGTTAAAAAATACACAGCCTTCTTTTTGGTTTGATCATATAAAAAATGTTGGTCACTTTGTACAATGTTTACAGTGATCTTTCACTGTCATTGGAAACGGTTGTTGACAGTGATACATTGAGTGGCTTTTAATAATAATTTGCTAGTGTCAACGAAGATATTTTGTGTTTTTATGCTTTATCTGAGATAGGAAACCAATACAAGGGCAGAGAGAGAGAGAGAGAGAGAGAGAGAGGAGAGACACAAGCAAGACAAGATGGAGGTCACACAATGATTGATGTATCCCTTTTGTATTTAGGGTTTCTTCCTGGAGGCTGAAACCTTGACAGTCAAACGTGCCAATGAAAAAACAACAACAGTGATGTAGTGATGTCACAATATCATCCCCTCCTCTAACCCCTCCGCCTTTGTCATACAACAGCTGTGGGTGCGGCTTCAATTCAGGTGGAGCACCACCCATCACCAGGCAAACAAGGCACACTTAAACGTCATTTTAACAAATACTGTACACTTTTTGGAAAAAGTTCTTATCCTGCTTATATAATAACGCCTGCAGTCCCCAAGGCTACAGACTGGCACGCACGCACGCACGCATGTAAAAGATAAATGAAAGGAAATAAAAAGAAAGTACAAAAAACAAACAAAAAACACGGATAATCAATCCATATTGTATATATATATGAACCTTTATTGAGAAAAGGATATCCCCTTGAGATGTATCATCTCGTTTTCGAGGGGGTCCAGCAACATACAGCAAATACAAGACAATACAAGTACATTCATACATAATCGAGGACAAAACAAACAACAAAGCTCTCCTAAAACTAGCCGCTCCCACCCCACCTATTCATTCACCTGCAACATTGTATCAATAAGTCTTTATAGTAATGATACAAGTATACAAGATGATGAACATACACCGGAAGAACAACAGGCTGAGCATCATGACAGACATGCGAACAGCGAATGCATTAACAACATTGTCAATACACCGTGACCGAGTACAAACATGCACTTGAAAATAGTAAATAGTAGATAGTAGGTAGTAAATAGAAAATTTGCCGCATGATGTAAGGAAAGAGAGAACAATCAGAACAATTGGAGGCATTTAGAAACAGGAGCATGGTGTTTGGTGATGAGTAATGATAGACACTAGAGTTAATGGATCTGAGGGAACTGGGGAGATTGTTCCAGTCGACAGGAGCTTTAAAATTAAAAGCACGCCGACCAACTACTTTTCTGATGTTGGTGGGGACTATAAGGTAAAGATGGTCTGTGTGCCTCAGGTTGTATAGTGAGCTGAAGGGACGTAGATATTGTTTTTGATATTCCGGGTAATTAAAGTATATGCATTTAAAGATAAATAATAGCCAGTGAGAGTGTCTTCGAGCTTTTGGTGTTAGCCAGTTGAGGGACTCATACATGGTACAATGGTGGGTCATATAGGGACACCTATATGACTGAAAAAAATTTGATATCTGTAATGTTGTTCTTATTTCAATTTTTGTATGTATATTATTCTGTGAGGACCCCAGGAAGAATAGCTGTTGCCAGGTGTAACAGCTAATGGGGATCCTAAATAAACTAAACTAAACCTCAGTATAAATCTACAGAGATTGTTGTTACGTTGAGGGGATAGGGGTGTGTATCGGAGGTATTTTGGTAAACAATGTCAGCTTAGTCTAAGATAGGAATTAGTTGCGAGATGATTCTTTTCCTGACCTGAAGGGTGAAGCAGTTAATTGATCGCTAGAGAACTTTCAGGCTGAAATTTCCTTTCTGGATAACAGAGGTGATGTGAGGCTTGAATCGATTGTGACGGCTGGGGGAATCTTGTCGCCTCCACCAGACAGAATTGAGTGAACATTAGTCAATGGACGTTGGAGCCTTGCTAAGCATTATGCAATCTACTACCAAAGAAAGCTATCTATCATGCAGTATGCTTCAAAGTTCACTTATATGATACGTTCCAACTACGTCAGCCCACGTTCCTGACATCATTTGCTAACTGTGTACGTAACATCAGGCACGGCCAAAGATCGGCCCGGGGGCCTGAGGCTTCCCTCCTAAAATGTATTATTTATAGCCTGCCAGCATTATTCATGTGAAATTCATACATTGACATTTTGGTGTTTGGAAAATTAACCTGCAGATACAGTAGGCCATTATTGAGTATAGAATGTGTAAGGGTTGCTCGTTTCACTCTCAAGATGTGAAAGAAAGGCCATTTGACTTTTATTTTATGAAAATGTTTGTAGAGACTTTTTCCACACCTGGTTACATTTGGCTACAATAATTTTTTTTTGGAATGTTAATATAACAGCAGTACAGTGCATGCATGTGAAAATAAGGCTGAATTGTTTTTGTTTTGTTCACAGCACAACTTTCTTAGGTCATTTGCAGGCGGGACATCAACTCTGTGCACCCTTTGGAATTGATGTGTAAATGTTTATTTGTCACATGATGTCATTTTATTTTACATTCAATGTATTGTCTATATATCTTATATTTGCTTTACAATTGTCTCTGCTTTCTCGGAAAAGAGGGTCTCGGTGTGTTTTCCGAGAACTAATTTAAAGGTTGAAATAAAACTATCCCTAACTAAATAAAATTATCCCAGAGATAGGAATAAGATCAAATGGTATCTATATATCTTAGATTTGCTTTAATAGTATATATTATATTTATATTTGCTTTAAAATTGTCTCCGTTTTCGGGAAAAGAGGGTTTTCCGAGAACTAATTTAAAGGTTGAAATAAAACAATAAAAATGCCAGAGATAGGATTCTAGGAATCAGATCAAATGGGAGAGAGGGGGGGGGGGGTTCCTTGAACTTTTTATTTGAAGTTGAGAATCACTGGTTGAAGGCTTCATTGTTGTTGATGATTGATTTCCGAAAAGTATTGTCCATGCTCTACTGGGCCTTGGGATGATTCTGTTTTGTTCTCTTCTCTCTCTCTTTCTCTCTCATTCTAGAACTGCACTTTTAACTAAAAGGTCAGCAAAGCTCTGCCGTTGCAGAATCTCCTCTGGAGGATGCGACTGTTGAGCAATGTGCACACAGTCGCCATCGGAAAGTGGTTTCACTTCCCCGAAAATACGCCGACGTTGATGCAACCAATGGAGCCAAAGATAGCATGCGGTATCCAGTGATTCATCATGTGAGAGAATCTAATACACCAGTCACTTTATTTATTTTATTTCCCTCTTTTTTTAACCAAAATACACTCTCACTTTTTCTTTGGGCCTACTGTGGTTATTGTCAAAAGGCAGATTAGACCCATATCGCTCCCTTTTGAATTTAATGCTATGAAATTTACAAACACAGAATGTACTGTAACCATCCATAGCCATCAATTTGTATTGTACACGGCCCGATAAAGGGAAGAGAGAGAGAAAGAGAGAGAGAGAGAGAGTAAGTAAGTAAGTAAATTTTATTTATATAGCACTTCTCACAGAGAAAACTCACAAAGTGCTTTACAAACAGAGAATAAAAGCAAAGCAAAAATAAAACAAGGAAGTTAATACAAAACAGAAAAGGTCTATACAATCAAGACAGCAAATAATACAAACAAGACACACACAAAAAAGAAGCATAATCGGACATCTGGAAATGCCTGTGTAAAAAGTAGTGTTTTAAGTTTGTTCTTGAAGATGTCCACATAGC
Organism: Protomyctophum parallelum; assembly: GCF_964188405.1. Lineage (NCBI taxonomy): Eukaryota > Metazoa > Chordata > Actinopteri > Myctophiformes > Myctophidae > Protomyctophum > Protomyctophum parallelum. The sequence continues at coordinate 28,425,230 of NC_139700.1, read as the reverse complement.
AGATCTCAAGAGAGAGAGAGAGAGAGAGACAGAGAGAGAGAGAGAGAGAGAGAGAGAGAGAGAGAGAGAGAGAGAGAGAGAGGTAGAGAGAGAGAGACAGATCAAGACAGACACAGAGACAAGAGAGTGTGTGTCGTGGGCACAAATCCTGGCTCACCATTGCATTAATCAAACACATGTAACATGACCATGCACAGGAAGGAATGTGAATGTCATTTGCTCTAGTAACCCCTGAATCAAACACACCACAGACAGAGCAAACATATTGCATGAGTCAAGTGTTTCCCCAGGACATGATGAGCCCATAACATCGGAAGCCAACAAGTTCCACAGTCATAGTAGGAGCTTTGTCCCCTCAGCCATCACAGCATTAAACAAACTGTCCCGCCGATAGGATGGTTCTGTGCACAGTTCTGTACACAGTGGGGACCTCATGTTCTTTTTTTTATTGTCTTGGTGTAATGTGCTCTGTGTTGTTTTTGATGTGGGTGTTGAACAGATTGTGAAGACAAATATCCTTCGGGACAATAAAGGGAAAATTGGTGATTTTGTAATTTCTTTGTTGCATCTGAAACATTTTAAGTGTTACATGACTTCAATCTGTAGCATCGTCTCCCGTCAACGATGGAGCTTATCCTCTCTATAGCGTGTTCAGGGCTTAACCACAACAACATTAGCCAAAAATAGCCCATCTACAAGCTCGTAGATCGGCAATATTTTAGGTGAAGAGATTAGTATAGACGGGGGAGTATAGACGGGGAAAAAAGAGGTCCATGTGTGTAGTTGTAACATGAGTGTTTACACAGTTTTTAGAACAGTGATAGAGCAGTGGTTTTCAATCTTTTTCACGCCAAGGCGAGATTTAGCCTCTCAGACCCAAAACTAACCTAACCTTTTTAATGCTTAAACAAAAAGAAGAAGAAAATGCCATTGCTGCATCAAAAGTAATAAAAACTGGTCAAACATTAATTGGCCAAATTGTCAAATGATATAGAAAAATAGGCAACATAAAAGCCCACAACACCTTGTGAGCTTGTAGATTGTCTATTTTCACAATTAAATTGAGACAGAATGGAATGCCTCAACTCGTTCGCAAACATTGTCATGTCAAGGAAACCCAAAATTATATGTAATTGTCCACTGACCTCCATCTGAAAATATGTCATTCCAGGGACTCCTCGGAAGCAAAGATTTGAGTTTAAAACGTTTGCTCTGAAAGAATATATATTCAAAGATTTGCGCCACATTTTCAAGATTTTTCAAAAATAGCAGACCTACAAGCTCGTAGCGCTGCACTCGGTACCACGCTACATCTTGTAGATCTGCTATTTTCCAATAGTTAAAGTATAACATAATGCTTAAAACACCAACAGGGGTTCCCGCCCTGTGTCCATTAACAGCCTTGATCTCTCTCCATGGTGCTGAAGCTGGTATCAACCCCCGTAGAGCTATAGAGCAGACACGCCTGGGGTGGGGTGGGGGGGGGGGGGGGGGGGGGAGGGGCACACGCCACTACACCAACTGGTTCCCAAACAGTGGGTCTCTGGACCCCTTTGTGCATCACAGACCAATTTATATGGGTAAAAATCCCATTTTCTTTTCCTACATTTGGAGGAGAAAAACAAATCACGCTTCAGTGAAGTGAGGGGCATCACCCCCCCCCCCCCCCCCAAAAAAAAAAGAATATACTATTAATTTGTTAACTTATGTTATTATCTTTTAATCATGATACAATTAGTGGTGGGCATAGATCATTTTTTTAATCTAGATTAACTGCAGGATTGCAGTGAGATTAATCTAGATTAAAATGGCTCATTTGCTGAAGGCATTCAAAATATGTGTGCACTACCTAAATAATGACCAGAAGTAAGTCCTTGAGAATAGGTTTCTCAGGCCAGGTGCATGGCCCATTAGACCAGGAGCCCTAATTATGGATATTAACAATACAACTAGCCTATTAATACCTTATATTTCACATTGTGAGCTTGTGGAACTGTTCAGAGTGTTGCCAAGTCTAGTCATTATAAGCTACTTTGGACTTGTTTATCTGTAAAGCTTCTTTAAAATATTGGCGGTCCTTGACATGAAAATGTTTGAGAACCACTGCTCTAAAACAACATTGGACAATGATGTTTGACAGTCAGCACTATAGTTGCTTATTTTAGACTTATTTTCTGACTTTTTCTGATTTTCTGACTTGATCTGGCCTGTTAACATTTTAATAGATTTGGTTGCTTTGGTTGCTCACATTCATAAAATATCTGAAGATGAAAGGTGTCACGGTGTGGACACGGACAGACAAGGAACTGAAAACACTAGGGCATATATATAGACAAGACTAACTACACACAGGTGAACTGAAACACACAATCAACACTGGGATAGGCTAACAGACAACAGAACACAGGTGGCTAGAGTTACACTAATACAGGGAGGTGAGACAAGGCAGGTGACAGCAAACAAGGCAGACAGGAAATCACAGAACACTATTACAAAATAAAGTACAGAACACAAACACAAGTAATAAGTCTAAAAAAAACACAGACAAAGTCCAAGGGCAGAGGTGCGTACCATGACAGAAAGGCAGTCAAGTATAGAAGTGAAACATTGAACGTAAACTAAGTCGTCAATCTGCCAGGCAAATTTCTGCTGTTACTTGTCCTTGATTGTCCCTTATGTTAAAACATGCCATATATACCAGCCTTTCTCCTGAGCTCTGCCTGCATCATGCTTTCGCCTATAGAATGTGATAGGACAGGAGTCAGGAAACTGTCTGGTGATTCTTCACAGGGACTAAATGTCTAGTCCCCCATGACCAAGGCCTGATGACCAAACTGGGAGTCCTTGAAATGAAAAGGTCTGACCAAATGTGGAGGTTGGCAATGACTAAGGACTATAATACAGTACATACATGGCACATTGGCATAATGAGAGAGAGGTGGGGGGGGGGGTATTGACTGTGGGAGGGTGTAGGAGAGGGGGCTTCAGGCTGACATGCTGAGATCATGGATGTTTGGGTGCTAAAACCTGTGCTCAAAACACCCCCGCACGCACGCACGCACCCACGCACGCACGCACACACACACACACACACACACACACACACACACACACACACACACACACACACACACACACACACACACACACACACACACACACACACACACACACACACACACACACACACACACACACACACACACACACACCTTTTACAGTGTGTGTACAAGCGCACATACTCTGGAGCTGTTGGGTTGGCCTGTAGCCAATGTCCTTGTGAAGCTGGCAGCAGACCTCAGACGAAGTCAAAATGTTTGTCGGCTCGGCGAAACCGAATATGTTATCTGGTTGTTGACAAAAAATGTTATGCTCAATGCGGCTCTGCTTTGAACTTTTATTAGGCCCCGCCCACTGTATGCAGTGCTGGAAGGTGAGTTTGACACCTGCTTGTTTACATAACATAACTGGTTCTCAACCGGTGGACTGCTATGAGGATATATCTGCCCTGTGCAATTGTTTACAGAAATGTTATTTCTCATACTGTATGTTCCCATGTTCAATGCCAAAAACACAATTAAATCACATTTGTACCGCAATTAATCGTCAATTTAGATTGACAGTGACAGCCCTCATGGCAAATTTCCATTTGTATTTGTTTAGGTATTTGATTTCCTTGGGGTTTTCTTTTTAGCGTTTAATTGCTTCTTAATGATTGATGAGTGAGTTGAGGTGAAGCGGCCGTGGCAGTGACACTTCTCTCAGGTAACGTTGTGTCTCATGACTTGCATCGGCAGGTCTATACTTGATTCCCTTTCACTCACGACCTCACTTCATTTGAACACCTTATATGAATATTTCAATCAAAAGACTAGAAATACACTCTGACGAACTGCCAACTTGCGAGCAGAGCGTGCAACTTTACTCAACCAAGTTATTGAAACATCTGAGTCAAATGTCTACGGGTTCTAAATGTTTTAAGTGTCTTAAGTTTGAAACTCAAATTGGTTACGACATCCACATATGTTTATGTAAAAACGGTGATTCCTGATTGGCCGAGGGTGTCACCAAAAATTCACAACCCTTGATTGGCCGAGGGTGTCACCAAAGATTCACAACCCTTGATTGGCCGAGGGTGTCACCAAAAATTCACAACCCTTGATTGGCCGAGGGTGTTAACCAAAAATTCACAACCCTTGATTGGCCGAGGGTGTCACCGACATACGCAGCCGAAAACAGTACTTGCCAAAAATTCATCGTGCCAAAAATTCATTCATTGGTCGTGCAAGTAATAACTATACACAATAGTTCTGCCTTCGAGAATGTTGATTCCTACCTAAACTACTGCTATGCTGAAACTGACACAGAGGCAGTTATAGCGGACCCCCGCAGATAATAATAATGCAGCTGGTAATTAATTGATTCATTGATCAATTTGGGCTTATATTATTTGATCTTCATCTTCATTCTTATTGAGCTAATTTTGGTTCTTGATTCTCACACTTACCGCTTACTGATCGATCTTATCTTATACATGAGCTGGAATGGAAAAGTTTGGAAAACCCTGACTTGGACTACTTTCTCAGTCATCATAATTTGAATTCTTATAGACGGATCAATAATATGTTCTGAAGCCATCCCAGACCACTCAGTCAGATTGCAGATGTCTAGCTGTAGGCATCAATTTAGTGTGCTATGAAAGTATAGTGTCTCTTTTGTCTGCCATGCTGGGATAGAGAGATATCCCACACCTTGCACATCACTTGTCAGTTGAATCTACTATGCTGAACTTGTGTCAGGATTCAACACATTATGCCTGGTCATTGATTCCTGTGACATGACACAGCATGACACAGCAAATGACATTTGCTGTGTCATTTGTCAAAATCACTCTAGATAGGTTAGGTCCATATGAGCCAATATCTCTTGTCACTCCCTCTAACTGTCCAAAGCAAACCTCTTATTGCATTGGGGGCTTTTACAGTCAGGTCCATATCACACTGTCACAGGGGCGGCAGTGGATCAGCGGTAGAGTGGCCAGTAGAGCAGCTGGATGGGAGCTGTGAGGCCCCCCCACACACACACACACGCACGCACGCACGCACGCGCGCGCACACACACACACACACACACACACACACACACACACACACACACACACACACACACACACACACACACACACACACACACACACACACACACACACACACACACACACACACACACATATACCGTAACACAACATGTTTTGCATTTAGGCTGCCTATAACCCCATTTCCATGTGAGCGTGTGTGACTAAACACAATTATGGGGCTACTAACTACACCACAGATTTGGCCTCCCAACAGGACAGCTACCGGCCAAGACGTTGAACTGAATCAGTTAATTAGACTAAAGTTTTTCACAATTTTCACAGAGTAGTGAGTGCTAATTGGGCGCCTGTGACTCGCTGCGGATGTACGTGTACGTATGAATGTTACTCACCTCAAGCCACCCGGCAAGACCCTGCTGTGCTTCTGACCTTTCACCCTATTAACATCCAACCCCACACATACTCATGCCTCATACTTGATGTTTGTGCACTCACGCACCATGCATGAAGGAACAGCGTCGCCACCCACAAATGAAAAACGGGTAAAATAAAAAAACTATCATTCCATCCATCGTCAATGGAAATGTGATTTTGTGCAAATCTACAATCTCGCTTGTACAATTGCAATATTAGAAAATTGAAATATCGAAAACCTGTAATAATTCTATTTTCTGCTGCTTCCTCCACTCTGCAGGGACGTGCAGAGAGCTAAAGAGGCAGGGGCTGAACTCCTGTAAGAGGGCACTTTTGATCAGCTATATTCACGGCGCAAACCAGCACTCTTTAGCTAGTGGAGATGTGGTGTAACGATTTGGATTTATAAACAAATTTGTTAAATGCAAAATGCTGTGTTCAGGAGACTTCAGGGAAAAAAAGCAATTCTCCTGAATGCTGCCTTCCGGCATGGCGTGGAAAGGAGTGGCATTTGCATTTCTTTCGCCAAAGTAAATCGTGGTCTGGAGAGGGCACTTGTTTTACAGACGGGTAAAAGGGCAGGGGCTGAAGCCCCCTTTGATTTCTATGTGTGCACGTCCCTGCCACTCTGGATTCGCCCCAGCTTGCTGCATGTGTACATGACCCAAACTGGCATGTACTGTACTGTGCACACTGTGTACACACAGCCCCCTCCCCTTACAAACAGTAATAAAATCCTCCGCCTTCATTTAAGTCATAAAACAGTACTAACCACTTAGACTTGGTAAACTGGACCTGAGTTGGCTCTTTTTCCATCTACAGTATGTCAAATCTCTTTTCCGAAACAATTATTGATCTACAAGTTCACAACGTGTTGCATAATTGTGAAATGTTTTGGCTATAATGTTCCCCTTTAGATGCTGGGGTTCAAGTGTTCCTTTGCAGTTGTAAATGGTTCCAGGAGCCCCTGGAACCATTCAAAGTGATCTGTGAATTCAGAAGATCTGGATGGTCGATCAGGAACAACGTGGTTCTCTGTGCTGACCCCTCCAATAACTCCAGCTCACTGCGGCTGGTCATTATTTAACCAGGGACCAGATAAGATCTGCAAGGTTCGCCCGATAAGGCAGTGGTGTCAAACACGAGGGGGAGATAGGCATTATGAAACGCAAATACCTCGGCTGCAGTCACTGTCCATTTTCGCAGAAAGTGGAAGGGTGAGTGATTGATCGACTCTGTCCAGTCTGTGTGTCAAACATGCGAACCTCTCACCTTCTGACCATGTAACCTTTTACCGGAACAGCTGCTATACCTGGTATTCCTGTGAAACGTCCAAATTCTACAAATTCCTGAGGCTTATTGGCTTGCAGTTAATATTTACAATTAAGGCATTTAGCACACGCTCTTAATCCAGAGCTATTTACAGTAAGCAATGTAAACACAAGAAAATGCAATCGCCCAGTCCTCCACACAGCCTTTTTTATATTTTTTTATATCCGGTGGGCCTTCAAAATAAAATAATCACTGAAAAACACTGGCAGTGGCGGAAGAATTAATGAATGAATTCCTGGCAAACAGTGTTCGATGGCACTGAGATCCGGGCTCAGGGCGTGCCACTCAAGTTCTTCAACACTTATGTCGACAAAATACCCCAAACCATTGCCACAAAGTTGGAATGGATATCATTGTACAGTACCATTAAGATTTCTCTTCTTTGGCATTATCTAGGCTGAACCATGAACCGCCTCGGACCGTAAATCTTGTTCCTCCATCAAACTTGGCACTTGCTATGCATGCAGGCAGGTAGCGTTCTCTTGGCCACGCCAAAGCCATATTCGTCAACCAGACTGCCAGATGGTGATTTATCACTCCAGAGAATGCATTTGGAATGCTCCGACGAGTCCACTCCACTGGCAATGAGCTTTACACCACCCCATTGCGCCAAAAACAGACATTGACATTTCCCGGTAGACGTGTTCATTTCCCAGTAAATGCCTTAATTTCCTGAGGCAACGTAAAGTGTGCCCGAGCAAGCCGCCAGCCAAGCGAGTGCCCGGTGCCGAACAGCTGATGGCCTTGCATGTTGACACACGTGCCAATCCGAGTTGGCAAGCCATGGTGGACTTCACCCGTTTAAAATTAAAAGGACACTAAGTGAACTCAAAACAAGAACTCCCTCATCCCAGACACAAACAGAAGTGGGTTAGCAGAACTTAGCAGCATGTTTTTCCTCCACCGTAACACCTGCAAACTTGTTGGTGATAAGATTGTATTTTAGGGCAGTGGTTCCCAAACCTTTTCATGTCAAGGACCCCCAAATTGACATTTACTAGCCCGCAACCCCCCATGTGAAAAGATGTGCCAGGGACCCCCATAAGAGAAGATAGTTATTTAATTTCAAGGACCCCCAGTTTGACATGCATTACCCTCAAGGACCCCTGGGGGTCCCCAGACCCCACTTTGGGAACTGCTGTTTTAGGGGAGATTGTGTGAGATATAGGGAAGGCCAACTTGTAAAATCCAGAATTTCACATTTATCACACTTGTTGTTACATTGTTTCTGCAGTGCTCTCCGTGGGACTGATTATTAACAGAGAAGCAGCCCAGGGAGAGGCCAAGAGAAATGCCCTGCTGCGTGAAGAAGCCAAACTCCAAACTCCACGCAGACTGTGATTGGTGCAAAGGGCGTACGTCACCGTCATAAACTCCACGAACCTGTTAAGTATAGAATCTAACCCTGCAGCTCCTCCCAAGAAACAGCATCCATCCTACCCTGCATGCCCACCTTGTGCGTCATGTCTCTTGAAACCAGGGCTTCTCAAACATTTCCATGTCAAGGATCCCAAGATTGATATTGTATTTGGTGGGCAGAGCCCCATCTGAAAATATGTTGTGTCAGGGAAGAGAAGATTTGTGTGTTGTGTGGGAAGCCTACAAGCACACAATGCGTCACGTTGTGACTGTGAGCTTAGATCGGCTTAATAGCTTAAGTGTAAAATAGGGTTAAAGTGGATAAAATGATGCTATATTAACACATTTTGCTGCGGAAACCCGTCAAGGAGTGACTGGAATCACAGCATCCACCATGACTTTATTCAAAAGTCCAATTCAAGTTCATTGACAGATATTTAACATCAGTGGTCACTGGTCGTGGGTCTTTGTGTAGCCTGCTTTTCTTTTAAACAAAAAATCACACCGTATGAAGTGAGGGGCTCTTATCATCATACATCATATACCGGTACATCACATTCCGTGCTCAGCCAATCAAATCATCACAAATGTTGTTCCGGCCAATCACAATTTGCGTCTTCACTTTTCTGCCCTCACTTTTGTCTTCAATGTTTGTGTTTACACAAACAGGGAAAGCTGGGCATAGGAGGGGCTAGCGCCCCTCAAAAACAATGGATTTGGACAGCATACAAATGATGGATTTGACTGCCTCTGCACTGTGTTATTGTACTGTAGGCCTACTGTATTGTAACATACTGTCATTTTTACTGTACTGTACTGTACTGTACTGTACTGTACTGTACTGTACTGTACTGTACTGTACTGTACTGTCATATTTTCCTTGTCCAGTTCTTCATCTGCCTTCCACTGCAGTGTTTGCTCAACACGTCTACATCTCTGACCAATTAGAACGGCTGAACCTTCCAAGCTGGAAATAGCAGCTCCCATGAATTATTTGCACACCATCTCGCCACACGTTGTGGTCATCTCTGACCAATTAGAACGGCTGAACCTTCCAAGCTGGAAATAGCAGCTCCCATGAATTATTTGCACACCATCTCGCCACACGTTGTGGTGGGAGGTACTGGGCTGGGGGGGGGATGTGTTTGCAACCATTCATTGAGATTTCAACACTCATTCATATGATTCATTCATCCTTTCAGTCTTCCCCTTTTAATCTGCACGCACACACACAGAGAGACGTGTGTCACATCATGCATTGCACATGCATGGTCCCCTGCATATGACATTTCAACCACAAACAGGTGGCTTTCATGGGAATAATACTTCTTTCTAGGGAAAGAGCAAAAACCTTTGCTTAGCAGCGGCTGCCCTTGAGCAGATAAGATTGTTTGATGTGCTAGATTTTGGACTTTAGGTACACATATGGCCTGCCTGGGAAAGAATATGGTTCAGTATCACGTGGATCAACAGACCAACTGTACCGTGATGTCACTTTAGCTGTTACAGTACATTCACATCCTTGGATTATAAAGCATAAAAGAGATGCCGTCTCGTCTGCATATTCTTTTGTATATCTCTAAAAAGAAGTCTGTGTGTGGATGCATGCTGTACACTGCATATGCAAGTAGGTCACAGTAATTTAGACGTTTTTAACTGATTGTGAAAGTGTGTTAGTGTAGGCTCTTTCAAATGATGCATTATAACTTGAAATCTGAAAATAGTTGAAGATATATTTATTTGAATGTCATTGAACGTGAACGTCAAATTAAGAAGTTGAGATAAAAGCCTTTGAAGCATTCCAGTACAGAGCTTATTTCAAGAACACATTTTATATTTAGTGATTCTAAAACAGTTTGCCATAGAGTGGATTCAACATTTTATATGCAATATGAAAAAAAGGCCACCGTATTGCCTTGATTTGTGCAATTTCATGTTTGCTTACATGCATTTCACTGTGATAATATATTGTATTGTATTTCTACTGTCGAACAAATACGTTTAGAATAAAATTGTCCTGGGTTGCGCCCCAAAAATAGCTGATCTACAAGCTCTCAACGCGTCCCACGCAACGCGTTGAGATCTGCTATTTTGTAGATCTGCTATTTCTGCTATTTTTGTCCAAAAGTGCCCTCTTAAAGGGATTTCAGCCCCTGCCCCTCTAACACTCTCTGCACGTCCCTGGCTGTGAGCACCAGTGCGATGGACGGGTCCAATGCATTCCACCATGTTGGCAGGTGGAAACCGTTACTTGTCACGATTCAAATTAAACTAAATAGCAAAATTAGCAGATCTACAACCTTCAAATATACTTTGAGCTTGTAGATCTGCTGCTTTAGATGAGTTTTTTGTGACGCTTATATGATAAAGTAGGGTGTTAATAGTGGCGTGCACAGAGGTGCCCTAGCTGCCATTTTGACAATGGGCCCTTTTGAAAAAAAGAACTGTTTTTTTTTGTGTACAGTGTACACTGTACAGTATGTGGACCATGGTGACATTATTCAATTCTTGATAAAAAAAAGCTTCTAAAGAAATCTATAAATCTCACACTAATAAGGCAACCGGCTGGTTCCATGCACTGCACAAGGTGCCCTTTTTTTCACTTGAGCACGTGCCCCTCTAAATGTCTGTGCACGCCACTGGGTGTTAATTCACATTTGGAACAAACACTTTTTGAGACAGGAGTCCGCGGCCAAATACATATAATTTTGGGGGTCGTCGTCGTCATGAAAAAGTTTGAGCGTCACTGATATAGCAGCATACGGGTTTTCAGAAAACATATTTTAGAGGACATTTGTTGAACCTCAGGTCTTTACTGGGTTAAACGGAGCCATGGTCGGCATGTGGTTTAACGGTATTCACAGACGGCCCTCATTCTTTTTGTATACAGTATGTTGTACAGTATAATAGCAACAATATTCAAGAATGAAGTCATCCTTTCCGCCGACAATAATTGAGTACGTTTTTCAGAGCAGCCGTGATATGATGATGATGATGTCACACAGGATGTGTGATGTCCAAACGCCTCCGGTCCGCTAATTGCTATCACCTGCAACATGCCGGGACATTCCTTCTGGTCGGTAGCCATGCAGTAAGGCAAAAAATAAAAATATATACACACATCTCCTCCGTAATCATACTGAAACAATTTCATGCTAAGAGCTTCTTAAAAAAGTGAGTGCGGGACAGAGAGAGAGAGAGAGAGAGAGAGAGGGGGGGTGTTCATGTGGGAGATCTGTCTTTTAGCGGCGCAGGCTTTCCAAAAGGCTGACAAAATGGGAAGACCTCACAGCACATAAGGATTTCCCCAGTTGCTGACTGTGCCTTATTTGGCCGGGTTGGGTCCTAGTGAGTCTCCTTTTGGGTCACAGTGACCTGTGAGTTGAGTTCATTACAGGGATTGATCGCGCTTAATGCATCAGAGGCGGTAATGCTTGTCATAACGGCGGCAGCCGTGGTGGCAGTAACAGACTTCAAGTAGATTTAATGCCTTTCGAGAGAGAGAGGGGATTTTAATTCTTGCCCGACTCGTCATGAGATTAAGTTCCAGTTCAGACCAGAGAGTTTAGAAATCCACTGACTGTCTCTGTTGTCAGGGTATTAAGACCTCAGGGAGGGAGAAAACTCCTCCTCACTTTCAAAGGTCACAGTGGTATGCTGCCATCTGCAGTTGTCTCAACAGCCTCTCTCTCTCTCTCCCTCACTCCCTCTTTCTTTCTCCCTCGCTTACCCTTCTCTCTCTCACACACACACACACACACACACGCACGCACACACGCACCTTCTTCATCGTGTGTGTGTGTGCGCGTCTGTATTTGCATACACACTTGCAGACACGTGCACACACGCGCGACACTGACACTGCTCCTTTTAAGCTGCTTGACTGCAAGAACACATCTCTCCGGCTTTCCATTCCACTGTGCGGTGGTGGTGCATGGTGTCAGACTGTGGAGTCCCACTCGCTCCCCTGTCCCACTTCTCTTGCAAAATCTTGTTGGAGGCATTTGACGAGCTTTGATCTAAACAGAGCAAACACAGAACGTGCTGCTCGTTTGTCTTTGCTTAATACTGCACAAATCCTCATTGTTCAGCCAGCGTAGAATCCGAGTTAAAAAGACCAATAGCTTAATGTACAATGCACGTTGTGTGAGGCACGGCGGGCTGATCAGACCATGGCAGAGTTTTTTTTCTCCCCCCTTCAGATTCTTCATCCTAATGAGAGCTGTTGTTTTTTTAGCGTAGCGGCGGCTCGGGCCAGCCGAGTTGGTGAATGGTCAATGGGGGAACCCCTGAATGCGAATGAGTAGCGGGCAGCTGTCCAGTCCCATTGCCCCAGAGGGCGACATCAAACGCCTAGCAGTTTGGAATGCCACTGTAATAGGTCAGCGTAATGACTCACGGAGTCACAGCCAAGGGTGAAGTCCCACGGCAGGGTCAAAATGAATTAAGGCCCTTATCTGAAGCGACGGACCATGTTTCCTGCATGGACAAGATTGATGTTCTGTTTAGTTTCTTTTGTTCCTGATAAAGGGGTGAAAAGAGAGGGACCCCCACCCCCATGCGTGCAATATAATGCATACAGTATCACACATCACATGCTTCAGTGACTGCAGTGCCACCGAATAGCCGTCCATTTCACTAAGACAGTGGGACCCCTAGAGACCATATAGGGAGTTTCAGGGGGTCCCCAGCTAAATGGTAGTTAGGAGTCAAACCCCTATGGGTCTGTAACTGAGAGTGTACAAATGGACCCTATTGGGTCATTTGGTTCCATTTGTACACCCTCAGAGTTAAATTAACATTGATTTTACAATATAAATTGGGGTCCCAAAGAGAGAAATGCCTTTAAATGGGGGTCCATATAGCCTAATGCATGTCAAACTGGGGGTCCTTGAAATTAAACAAGTTGAGAATCACTGCTAGAGCCGTAAAAATCTTCTCTTTTGGTATATCTTTTCAAATGGGGGGCAATTTATTTTGTTTTGCCTGCCTGTCGCTAAATAAATCATAAGCATAAGCATCATAAAGTGAGTTGCGAGCCCCTGCTTTCTTTTCATCAGTCAAAAGGGAGACATCGAACAGGAAGGATGGATGGGGAAGGATCAACATAATTATGGAATGTCACAACAGGTTCTGACATATATCCATATATGTAGATCTAAGGGTTTGAGGTTTGAGGTCAGATGTAGAGTTGCTGGCCAATATTGATGACATCAGGGATCTCCATATATGGGCTTAATTGAGACAGCACGTCACATTTACTATGACATCCCTGATGATGTCACAAGATGTCACGAGACCTGGGCACCATATATGGAGGCTTGACTGACCGACAAATATGTACGATTTCATAGTAAATGCGGACCTGCGGTTGCAATAACTAGTCAGATCTGGCCCAGAATAAGCTATATTACTATATATCACTCATTCTTGAGATGAGGGACAAAAGTGGAAAAAACATGTCCCACACATAAGAGCCTTATTTATGTTAAAAATAAATTAATTCATAAAAATAAAAGCACTCGCAAAGTTATATGTAATACAGTTGTGTATTCTTATGACATTCATTTCATTATAATTATTTTCATATTCCATCTGAATTAGTTAAAAGCAGGCTCTGTACCCAAAAATGCCTGTAATTAGCCTGTCCCCAGCAAGTGGTCACAATTTCAAACAGCCAAAAAAGTGTCTAATACTGTCACAATAGCATAAATATACATACTAAATGAAAGTAGATTGTCAACAACATAGCAAACAATATACACAGTTCATTTTAATTTATATTTTCCTATAAATATCTCATATCAAATGTGTGTCCCACGTCTCCGTCAACTCCGTCAGGTTTTTAAAAAGTCTTAAATAAATCAGAAAATATTGTCGACAGATTTAGCCTGAAGACTCCTTTTCCAAGTCCTGTTTATATTTGTTGCAACAGTGGAGCACCTGGTCTGACAAGCATTCCATTGTTTGTTATTTTAAACAAACAATGTTGATATCAATGTGGTCACAGCTTTTACATGTCAACTCCGTCAGGACATTATTATTGTTGTTAAGAATTCCAAAATAATGTTTAGTATTTTAGTTTAGGGTTAGGTTTAGCTAACAACTGAAGAAAAAACTAAATGGCTACATTGTACTACAGAGGGTTAAGATGAAAACAAATGCAATTGTGTCAACTCCGTTAGACGTCAACTCCGTCAGGTTTTGTGTCTGACGGAGTTGACATGTATCTGACGGAGTTGACAAAAGTGTTCCTAAAACAATAAAATTATAGTTTTTGAATAATGGGACGTATTCTAATTTGGCACACAGTTAGAGCATGCCTTAAGGAACATTTTTGGCTATATCACAGATTTGTCTCGTGGTGACCATGGCAGCCATCTTTCAAAATGGCCGCCACCTGCTGTTATTTTACAATAACTCAAGTTCTACACCACCTAGGATCTTGATTCTGGTGACTAATCATACATTTTCAAGGATGTGGGGTACATTGGTACTATTTAGATTTGTCCTGTGACCATGGCAGCCATTGTTTTTCAAAATGGCCGCCACCTGCTCTTATTTTACAATAACTCAAGTTTTAGACCACCTAGGATCTTGATTTTGGCGACTAATCATACATTTTAAAAGATGAGGAATACAGTGGTACTATTTACATTTGTCCTGTGACCATGGCAGCCATTGTTTTTCAAAATGACCACCAACCTGCTGTTATTTTATCAATAACTCAAGTTTTAGACCACAAAGGATCTTGATTCTGGCGACTAATCATTACATTTTCAAGGATGAACTTTCTCTGGGAGGGGTCAGGGATTACTTCAGGTGCAGGTTGAGTTGCTACTGACAGGACATTAAAAGGAGGTGGGCTTTCTGGCCTTTGACTTGTCCCTTTCAGGTACAGATGCACAGTTTGACTTCACTGGCCACTGCAGGGAACTGTGGGAGAGAAACTTTGGTCTCTTGACACCCCGATTAGGTTCAGGGTTTTTTTGGTGGAGACTTGCCTTTCATGACATCGTTGCTGCAGCAGTTGATCTCCTTACTGCCAGCGGTGCCACACTCTGGGTCTCTGGGGCGTTGTATCTTGGTGGCCTCCTGCCAGTGTTTCTCCATCCTTCTCATGAGCTCTGTGTTCTGGGGCTCTGTTATAGTCAACTTACATTGTCTTGGCTGGAGATTGCTTTCCTGCAGGGTCCAGCCCAGTCTTGTGCAGATGGCTGCTGGCCCACCTGGAGGCCCCAACCTCACTTGTTCTGTTGGTGTGATTAGGTGGGGTGGTCTTCCCCAATCAGGATGAGGGGTTTGACCCTTTCAAACGGCAGTCTGGCCAAGTGTCTGTATTTAGTTGTGAGGCTAGATACAGGATATGATTGCTCACCCAGCCCCAGGTGACTTGAGGTGAAGGCTCATTTGATTTGGTAACATTGCTTTGGTTGACATGCTGGGGACACAGAGAAAGACACTGATGCCTTCAGTGTCTGCACATCCTGCCTGATAGTCCTGAAGCCAGATCTTCTGTCTTCAGTCTTTCGCTCACTGTTCACTCCTCACCTCACCGAATTTAGCCCAAGGAGTTTGACCCCTAGTTTGGCCATAGACCCCCTAGTTTGGCCATAGCCACTTGCCCAAATGTGCTGACTTCATCACATCTGTGATGATGGCTATGGCCGTTTTTAGCCAACGTAGTGTTTTTTGTGCAAACCTAATGCTTGGGATGGATTCAGAATCATGAAAAGCCCCTAGTTTGACATGCCACATGCTACTTACAGCATTTTAAGCAATTTAGAACATTTAGCCTTATATTGGTTGTTGATGGTACCCACCTTTCAGCAGCTGTCAAAAATGCCCCTAGGGTGTTTCAATAGCAACTAATGTGGGATATGTTAGTAGACACCTTTACAAACACATTGGTGAAGAACATTCTTGGTAAGAAATTTATTCACAGATTTGACATTATTCTGATAATATTGGTAAATTGGTAAATTGGTAAAATAATAGCAGGTCCACCATTTTTGAAAATGTCTACCATCGTCACAGGATAAATCTAAATAGTACAACTGTATTCCTCATCCTTGAAAATGTATGATTAGTCACCAGAATCAAGATCCTAGGTGGTGTAGAACTTGAGTTATTGGGAAATAACAGAAAGTTGGCAGCCATTTTGAAATATTTCTACCATGGTCACAGGTCAAATCTAAATAGTACCAATGTATCCCACATCCTTGAAAATGTATGATTAGTCACCAGAATCAAGATCCTAGGTGGTGTAGAACTTGAGTTATTGTAAAATAACAGCAGGTGGCGGCCATTTTGAAAAATGGTCACAGGGCAAATCTAAATAGTACCACTGTATTCCTCATCCTTGAAAATGTGGGATTAGTCACCAGAATCAAGATCCTAGGTGGTCTAGAACCTAAATCAGTTAAACTTGTCAACTCCGTCAGATGTTCGTCAACTCCGTCAGACGTTCGTCCCGTGATGTTTTTGTTAATTTCCAAAGAAATAGAAAATTCGATGTTAAATCTTTTGTGCTTATGTATTGAAACACCAACTGAAATGATACGTAATGATGATTTTTTTTTTACATGGTTTTCATGTTATAATATTGAAAATAAAGGTTGAAATGACGGATTTGAGAAATTGGATATTTCATAATAGTGTGATATTGGAACAAAACAATATTAAAATAATTGTATTACTTAACTTGATTACTGAAAGCCATTATAAGATAACTGAGGACTTTATATTATTGTTGAAATTATCAAATTCAATTAAAAGGGATTTTAGTGTGTCTGACGGAGTTGACATGAATCAGGTATTAAGTGCATAAATGTCCCATTTTAGAAAGAAATGTTATGCGAAAAACCTGTTCCTTCTCAAGATTGGTAGCTGAGACCTGTGTCTACAAATACTATACTATTTGATTTGAATGTATCTTAAAAAAAAAAAAATCTAGTTTGAAAAAAGTTTTGTCCCTTATCTCAAGAATGGGTGATATATAACTGGTGAAATGACGTAAAGATCATTCCCCATGTGGTCTGGGATCTGGCCTAGTCCTGAACGTCACCGGATGAGTCGGAGGGCGTCATCATGACGTCGTTTGGCTTGCTGGGGGCCATTTTCAAATTGCAGCCACCTGTAAGATTGATTGTGAAATACTGTGGCTTTGTTAGTCTTTTGTTTTTTTTATTAGACTTTCAGTTTCTTTAGAAAAAAAACTTCTGGGGAGTCTGTGGGTTCCTTTAGGGGGTCTAAATTGACCATTACAAGTCTGTAACTCTGACAGTATACACATGGAACATTTAATTTGTATACTGTCAGAGTTAACAAGGGGAGACCTTGAAATTGAAAC
Source organism: Protomyctophum parallelum (assembly GCF_964188405.1). Taxonomy (NCBI): domain Eukaryota; kingdom Metazoa; phylum Chordata; class Actinopteri; order Myctophiformes; family Myctophidae; genus Protomyctophum; species Protomyctophum parallelum. Next base: position 28,407,678 of record NC_139700.1, on the reverse strand, counting down.
GTTTGGGAAACCCTGATCTATGGCACAAAAACAATTCTATTTAAGGGCGTTCCCCAGAATAGCTGACCTCTCTCTTCCTCTCTCGCCACTCTTTCCTTCAACCCCAGCAGACGTGGGGATGAAACGAGACAATAAAAACCTGCCACACTGGCGTCGCCCCACAACGACACAAAGTAACACACCCAGCAGTGAGTGGGCACGTGACGCACGTGTCCTCGCGGCTGACACGTGCAGAGGTCATGTGTAGGCCACAGGCCAATAGTTCTCAAACCTTTTCATGCCACCCAAAATATATATTTGGTCATGGACGCCCCATCTGAAAATGTCTTGTGCTAGGGACCCCCCCCATGCTACAAGCTCGAGCTCATAGAGCTGCTATTTTCAAATAGCCAACCTATAAATGGATAAAGTAGTTAAAATGATTTTGATGCTATGTTAAATACTTTTTGCTGGCGATCCCCCAAGGACCCAGTAGTAAGTACCCCATTTTGTGGACCAATGCCATAGAGGCCACCGGTTAGTCTCGCGTTACCAGACTGTTGCCTCCGCGGTTTCCAAACGCTTCATCATACAGTCTTGGCCAATGGAAGAGCTATCATGTGTAAGCGATAAAGAGGAAGTGGAGCCTCCTCGCCACTTCTGTTTCGTCTTTACAGACGCGCACATTTATCCTAATCCTAAAACATCTAAGTATATATATATAGCTTGTTGCTTAGCAGAAAAGGAAATAAAAAAATAAGCTCTAAAGATATTTTAAAATATATTTTCGTGAACGGAAATGGCAGCTTCCTTACTCAGCTCATGGGGGATATAGTCCCAGACTCTATAGCATTCGGAGATTGTGGAATAGTTGTCTGGCTACGCGAGACTAACCACCGGTTGACCGCACTGTTTCTGTAACCTCAGTTCCTTTTTGTTGTCAGGTGTTTGGTCCCACTCCCAATGTTGATCCAACACAGTCAAATCTTGAGAGTTCATTTAACCATTTAAATAGATCAATGGACTGTGAAATTAGTACAATGTCGACGGGAACAAGCTTTCAGTGAACTGAATAGGCTATATGCTATATTCCTACTTCCGGGCGGGGCCTCGACATCCTTCACAGGTGTTACCGATGATACTAATGAAGGCTCTGTTCCATTCTGGTCAGAGTCAGGGTGCTGCTATTGTGCATGTTGGCTCACTGGAAACACTCTGCTACACCAGTGGGTCTAAAAGTGACCTTGAGCGGGTCCTTGAGCGGGTCACCAAATGGACCCATAAGTGTCCATTTGGTTCCATTACTCTTGAAATCACTGTACACTACAGAGCCTTAATTAATATAATCTGTAACACCTGTAAAGGAAGTTGGAAGAGGCCCAGAAGTAGGAAGAGTTATTTCCAAAATGGGGCATGTGTATAATGGTAGAGCCTATGGAATCAGAAAAAAAATCAAGTGACAATTTATTAAAGATGGAGTGCCGTGATTTCTTTCCACACTTAAACATGATCATCAGGTGTATTTAGGTGTATATGAGGTATAATCTTTTTCAAAAAAGTGCATGCACCAACCTGCACATCAGGAGCAATTAGGGGTTCAGTGTCCTTGCTCAAGGACACTTCGACACCAACTCTGGGGGAGCCCGGGTTTGAACTGGGAACCTTGCGGATACCACCCGGCCACTCTACCTCTGAGCCACCGCCGGGCCACACAGAAAAGTAGCGGGCGACATGTCCGCACAACACTTCGACAAGAGTATCTTCCGCCGTTTTTCAATTGGGAAATACAGTATGCCATCTTGACAGACTGTCAAGATGACTGTTTTTAACCGAAGCATAGATTATATAGACTTAACCCTGCAGCATTTAGTTCTTCTGGGGTTAGAGGGAGAGAGAGAGAGAGAGAGAGAGATTCTACAGATGTTTGCTGCCCGGTGCATGCAGCATTACCATATGCACCGTTACCACCAGATTGAACAAATAAACTACCGCGCGCAAGCATTTCCCGTACGCCGAGGCTCTGTGAATAAAACCCGTCCACAATATTACCATTAAAGTGGACTCACAAAAACTTTGCAACTCCGGCCAAAGCTTTCAACTTTCGGCCGCAAAAAAAAAAGAAAAAGAAAATTATCATTAGACAGCTGTGGGCCTCTCTGGTCTCCCCCCTTTGATGCCAAAGGAAAATAGCATGCACTAGCCCAGCCACAATGTCACCACACAGCGGGCTACTGCAGCCCGCCGGCTCTGTCAGTCTATACACTTTTACCACTGGTGGAAAGTAACTAAGTAAATGTACTGTGGCTCAAGTAGTATATTTCAAGCTTTAACTCTCCTGTTTTAACCGGGATTTGAACCTGTGCAAGTGCTGATATTTTTATTTTATGTTTCTTACCATTGTGCTAGATAGGCAGCGATAGCCTGCCTCCTTGCTCAGGGGATAAACTGAATCTTGACCATCAGGTCTTTCGTGTCGCATCCTATGTCTATAGGTGAACTTTGACCCAATCTGTACAAAATACAACCACCCCAATTGAAAAGGTTATAATATAACATAATATGACATAACATTGTATTCATTGAAAAACGTGTGTGTGTGTGTGTGTGTGGGGGGGGGGGGGGGGGGGGGGGGGATGCTTTTGCGTGACATAAGCACCCGGCACCCCAAAGGCCCCTCACTTCACATAAGTTTTACAATATTAAATTAAGCAATATTACACGAGAGGGTGTGGGTTAACGTGATTATTGCCACGACAGTGATTCCGTAAGGAACAAGACGAAGTCGAGTTCCACAAGCATCACTGAAGTTTAAACTCATAATTATTTAAAAACGTTGGTTACTAAGTAAAAATAAAAAATAAAAAATAAAAAATCTTCCATCACTGGATCTTGTACAGTAGCTGCTGCAGGAGCCCAGCGACGGATTCCTTTCCTAACCCTCTTGCCAAGGTCATTAAAACGTGCGCTCAGACAGACGCGACACGGACTGTACCTGTAACTGTACCAACAGCAGCAGTGCACGCACGCACACACACACACACACACACACACACACACACACACACACACACACACACACACACACACACACACACACACAATGACTCAGACATTCCTCACATTTTCCTGCTCACTCGTAACTCAAGTCGAACGTCTAAATTCTGTCGAACCAAACAAAAAGTCACACGCTGTATAAATACTGTACGGACGGTGGCAAATGTGGGCGACCTAACATGATGACATCATCCTATTTTGACAGTTGCCTCATTTAATGTGGAAACGATTAAAGAGGGGAAGACAAAGAGGGATTTCAAATGTTACCCATTAAAGTTAACCACCAAATTACATGGATTTTATAGGTCATAAATAAAAAAATGCTGCTGGATTTTGCCCTCGTCCAGCCACTGTTCAACCTCCCCTCTGTGTGTGTGTGTGTGTGTGTGTGCGTGCGTGTGTGTCTCTCTGTGTGTGTGTGTGTGTGTGTGTGTGTGTGTGTGTGTGTGTGTGTGTGTGTGTGTGTGTGTGTGTGTGTGTGTGTGCTGCCAAGCTCTAGGGGAGAGACCTCTCCGCGGGATGCTTTACACGGGTGTAGACACCCATGGAGAGCACACCAACACACACACACGCACAGCAACACACGCACACACACACACACACACACACGCACACACACACACATACGCACACACGCACACACTATTAAGAAACCATCAGACGGTAGAATCAACACACACACACCAATGACACCATTGACACAAACATATGAGTGTCGAAATGAGCATGCATATAGGCACACAGTGTGTGCCTATATACATGCGCATTTTGCCACACTGACACGCGCACGCACGGACACACACACACACACACACACACACACACACACACACACACTGATGCAATTGCACATCCACCAAGTCTTTTTTTTCCACCGTACAGTTATCCAGCTGCAACATTAAAAGCGTCTCAAATTTCAAGACTTGATTTTTTTTTTGCCACCAACCACCAACCATGCGCCACAGGGCTCATCGTAACACAAACGGCTGCAGAAAGAACTAATTCCTGGAAAGCTATGGTCAGGGCTTGTTTTTTTTGTACAGTAACTTTATCATCTGATCTCAAACGGCTCCCTCCCATCCATCTATGGAGCCATCACAGGGAACCATCTCTCAGCACTCTCAACCAGTGCGCCGCTCATTCTCTGGGCCATTTGGTTGCTATTTACAATCAACCAAGCTTACAACAAAGTGTTCCTCCCTCCCTTCCTCCATTACCTTTTTTTCATTTCTTTTTTTTGCTCCCTCTTCTACGTATATGCCCTTCCCAAACCCAGTGGTGGAAAGTAACTAAGTATATCTAGTCAAGCATGTACCATACTTAAGTAGAATTTTGAGGCATTTTCTATTTACTTTATAGAAGGTATTCGTAGAATGGGACTGATGTAATAGTATGAAGTATTATTTACGCCTGCATTTTTATGCTTGCACATTTTACTACACATTTATTTTGGAACAGAGTATTTCTGCATTGCGGTCTTGATACTTTCTACTCAAGTACATGAGTATACTTCCATGCCCTTCCCAAACTCTCCTTTGTGTGCGTGTGTAGTATAGCCTATGTGTGTGCACCCGCGCGCATGTGTTTTCCTGATCTGTGTTACAGCGTTTGTTCTGTTTGTTTCTCTGCTCGCTGTGCTTTCATCTCTCCGCCTGTCTGGCCTCATATCATCTCTTAAAGTGGACCCAAATGCTGTTCCCTGGCATTGGCCAGAAGGCACTTCCAGTAAAGTCTACGACACAAATTGAATATTTGAACATACAAATAAATACAAGTGTAAATACCTCCTTTTTGGACACGGCATTCAACAACTTCTGTGTGTAATTATTCTGATTATGAATGCCTGTGCACGTGTGTGTGCGTGTGTGCGTACGTGTGTGTGCGTGTGTGTGTGTGTACGTGTGTATGTGAATGTGTGCACACGCATGCGTGTGTCTGCGTGTGCACGTAATTAAGCTGTCGACTGTGAACGCGCGTGTGACGCGTGCACATGCATGTGTGCCCGTGTGTGTGTGCATGTCACATACATGACACATATGTCGTGTACTAGTGCATGTGAATGTGCGCACGCATGCATGTGTCTGCGTGTGCACGTCATGGTGTGTGTGCGTGCGTGTGAGAAGAGACATTACGGTGGAGATGGAGAGGGGGGAAAACACAGTGGGAGATGTTTGCACCGCACGCTTGTTTGTTTCTTCCTATGAGTGTGTGGAGTGACTAAAAAAGCCCTTTATAAAGTGTAAAATGTTCCTTGTGGGGCTGGAAATGACTTAGAGCCCCCTCGCTGACAGTAAAACACTCTTTTCCACGTTGGCAGACATCAGAGGAGAGGCGAGGCGAGGCGATCCCCCGCCCCCCCCCCCCCCCGTCCCTCCTTCTACAACAGGGGTTCCCAAAGTTCCCAGGCGTCCTTGACCTTGAGGGAGTTCCAGGGGTCCCCCAGCTAAATGATAGTTTGGAACCAAATGGACCCTTATGGGTATGTAACTGTACAAATAGAACGAAATGGACCCGTATATAGGTAACACTCAGAGTTAAATTAACATTGATTTTACAATACAAATTGGGGGTCCCAGAGATAGAAATGCCATTTAATGGGGGTCTGTAGACTAATTGCATGTCAAACTGGGGAGTCCTTGAAATTAAACGTGTTGATAATCACTGCTAGAGCCGTCTTCTCTTATGGGGGTCCCCATGGCATATCTCTTCAAATGGGGGTCCGCTGGCTGATTAGTGTCAATTTGGGGGTCCTTGGCACGAAAACGTTTGGGAACCACTGTTCTACAACACTGATGCCCAACCACTGGCTTGAAACACGGACACAGCGCTGTATAGACCCACTACTGTACATGTGCAACGTCTTGAAGCACGGACACAGCGCTGTATAGACCCACTACTGTACATGTGCAACGTCTTGAAGCACGGACACAGCGCTGTATAGACCCACTACTGTACATGTGCAACGTCTTGAAGCACGGACACAGCGCTGTATAGACCCACTACTGTACATGTGCAGCCAACGTCTTGAAGCACGGACACAGCGCTGTATAGACCCACTACTGTACATGTGCAACGTCTTGAAGCACGGACACAGCGCTGTATAGAACCACTACTGTACATGTGCAACGTCTTGAAGCACGGACACAGTGCTGTATAGAACCACTACTGTACATGTGCAACGTCTTGAAGCACGGACACAGCGCTGGTGTTATGAGGCCAAGTGTCTCACTGATTCACTGCTGTCTGGCTGCCATTATACCAACAAGCTTCCAGGAACGGAGAGAGAGAGAGAGAGAGAGAGAGAGAGAGAGAGAGAGAGAGAGAGAGAGAGAGAGAGAGAGAGAGAGAGAGAGAGGGCGAGAGGGTATATACGAGGGAGAGAATGGGGCTGGAGGAAGAATTACATAGTTGGCATTGTGGAACATGATTCAGACTTACCAACGCATGTCTGGCATCTGGGAATGTCATAATCAGAGATGACGGGGTAACCCCTCTGTTTTTCCTTCTGTTGTTTTTCTGGTCCTTTTGAATGTGCCTGCATGAATGTGTGTGATTGTGTATTCAGCAGTGGTGGAAAAGGTACTCAATTGTTTTAAAAATACTGCAATTTAGAACTACTTCGTTACAAGTAAAAGTATGGAATTGAAAATGTACTTGAGTAAAAGTACAAAAGTATCGGCATAGGTCGGCTAACGGTATGTTTTCTAATCAAAATTTCTCCAAAGTAACTAGTAACAAAAGTACAAATTTTGGCTCTGAGATGTAGTGGAGTAGAAGTAAAAGTACTGGAAATTGGAAATACTCAAGTAAAGTACAAATACCTCAAAATTGTACTTAAGTACAGTACTAAAAGTACTTACAGTAGTTACTTTCCACCACTGGTATTCAGTGTGTGTGTGTGTGTGTGCGTGTATGTTTGTCATGTGCGTGTGTGTGCATACAGAGAGAGAGATAGAGAGATAGAGATAGTGTGCGTGCGTGCATGTGTACAGCATGTGTGTGCGAGTGTACGCCTACAGTACACACACACACACACCTATAATTTGTACCTATATGCTTTACAGTGCACCAGAGTGTGTGTATACACGTGCATGCACAAGTTTCAGTGCCAGCGTGTCACTTGGCACATGTGCGTGTTTACGTGCGGTTGTGTTTGTCTGAAGCATGCGGTCATTGTGTTCCAGACATGTGTGGCTGGTGTGTTCCGTTCTCCCCAGGGTGATTCACTCCGGCCAACATCTGTTGTCTGTAGCACCTCCACAGCCAGTCTGATTAACACCACACCCGGAACTGACCTGGCCTTCACCGGGCAGGCACTGACCACAACTCCGTAAACAACCCGACGCCACCAGACGAGGATGACGATAGAAGCGGCCTAGAGGAAACAATCATCGCCACTACAAAGAGATGCACATTTATGTCCACGCAAACATATTTTAAGCATGGGTGATTTCTGGAAAAAAAAAAAATAATAATCACCCGAGTTGACCTTACCGACTGACCGTTCGACACACTGTGCTGTTGTTTACCAGCCACGGCCACGCACGAGGGTCTATCGCAAGTATGGTATCATTTTACGGGAATACACAGCCAAACTTTCAGTGTTTGTTCATAGAACCTCTTAAGCAACTTACTTTTTGATGTGTTGCTATCGTTGCCAGTGTTTCACCGGAGTCGCGGGGGAAGAAAAAACTTAAATTCATGTCCAGACACGTTGTAACTTAGCATGTCAATATGCTATTTTCCACAAACGCTTTCGCCACAATGCGGTTGCTGGGTTTATGGTGCGATCACACGGGCAGATGAAACGATGCAAAGACACGTTGTGAGTTGATTTGGTGCAGCTATGCATTGTTTTTGCAACGTCATGTCCCCGGCTTCCTTTGACAATGAATGGTAGACTGCATTGTTTAATCTGCCCCGTGTGAACGCAACATTAGAATAGTTTTCTCTCCCTGCTGGGTAGGATTATTTTAAGCAGCCAGCAGCATGTTACGTCAGTTACGGGGAGCAAATCCGATGGCCCAGTCCAGTACACATGTTCAGAAATACCCAGACCACAGATGAACAACTGATTTTTCACATTTCTGTTTTTCTTTTTTGGTAAGAAGGGACAACACAGATTGATTCGAACAGTCTAGCCACAAATATTCGCTGGAAAGAAGAGTGATTCATGACCAAAAACCTCAATTCGATAATTGAAATGTAATGACTATGTAGAACACAAACAATACACAAAATCTGGAAATATAGCAATTGACACAATACAAGCTGTGAACAGAAAATAAATGGTCTGATTTCTCAAGCGCCTTCATACAAAGCAACATTACAATGTGCGTTTAGTACATTCACCCATTCACTGAGTGGATTCATTCACCCATTCACTGAGGGGATTCATTCACCCATTCACTGAGGGGATTCATTCACCCATTCACTGAATGGATTCATTCACCCATTCACTGAGGGGATTCATTCACCCATTCACTGAGTGGATTCATTCACCCATTCACTGAGTGGATTCATTCACCCATTCACTGAGTGGATTCATTCACCCATTCACTGAGGGGATTCATTCACCCATTCACTGAGGGGATTCATTCACCCATTCACTGAGTGGATTCATTCACCCATTCACTGAGGGGATTCATTCACCCATTCACTGAGTGGATTCATTCACCCATTCACTGAGTGGATTCATTCACCCATTCACTGAGTGGATTCATTCACCCATTCACTGAGGGGATTCATTCACCCATTCACTGAGGGGATTCATTCACCCATTCACTGAGGGGATTCATTCACCCATTCACTGAATGGATTCATTCACCCATTCACTGAGTGGATTCATTCACCCAGGGCAGTGGTTCCCCTAACTTTGTCATGTCAAGGACCCCAGAATTGACACTAATTAACCCACAGACCCCCCATTTGAAAAGATATGCCAAGGTATCTAAATTAGGGAATCAAAGAAAAAACAATCTCTTTGATTCCGTAATTTAGATACCACTTTGGTTATTTACAAATAGTATAACTGGACATTCTGCATAACTGACTGACATGACTGTGCTTTGTTGTACACCAACAGCGGAAATAGTCAATCTATAAGTAAATTATAGATTTATTCGTAGGGGTCCTGCAATTGCCTATGCTCACCATTTCCGGTGATGAGCTTAGACTTTTTACAGGGGCCAGTTACAAATTGCAGACATCTGTTAGTGCTCTTTTAGATCGGTTTTGGAGCAGGGTAAGGAGTCACACTTTTTTATGACGGTTCGTAAGGAATCCCACATTTTGGTGCCATGCTGGTGGCATCCTGAAGATACACATTGGTATTTTCTTCTTTTTCTTTTTTTTTTCTTTTTCTTTTTTTTTTACAGTTCATGGCTGTGGGAGAAAGTGAGTGTGTTTGTGTGTGTGTGTGTGTGTGTGTGTGTGTGTGTGTGTGTGTGTGTGTGTGTGTGTGTGTGTGTGTGTGTGTGTGCGTGCGTGCGTGCGCGCGTGCGTGCGGGCATGCGGGTGCATGCATGCGGGTGCGTGTGTGTGATCTGCCACAGATCTACTGAAAATGGCTGTGGTCAGGCAACTACTTAAAAAACACAACTTAGATCCCTCTGTCCTAGGACACTATAGACCCATTTCTAATCTGCCCATTCTTGGCAAAATCATAGAAAAGATTATCTTTAATCAGTTGAATGTGTTTCTCCAGAACAACAAGGTACACAATAAATTTCAATCTGGCTTCAGAAAGGGCCATAGCACTGAAACAGCTCTTTTAAAAGTAGTAAACGATCTTAGGGTGGCCACTGACAAGAAAAATATATCCGTTCTCCTGGCTACTCCTCGACCTAACGGCGGGGTTCGACACTATCGATCACTCAATTGTAATACATCGCCTGGAGCACTGGATAGGTTTGTCAGGCACAGCCCTGTCTTGGTTTTCGTCATACTTAGCTGACAGAACCTACTCTGTTCATTTAAATGACTTTGCTTCAGACAAACACAACATCAGTTCTGGTATTCCTCAGGGCTCAATCCTGGGTCCTTTGCTGTTCTCTCTGTACGTACTGCCATTGGGAGAACTCATTAACGCTCATGGTGTGAACTTCCACTTTTATGCTGATGACACACAGCTTTATCTCTCTGTAGACCCAGATGACCCTTCTGCTCTTGACCCCTTACTGACCTGTCTAACGGACAGTCCTCATAATGGAAGTCCTCATAACTGGCCATAGCGCGCAGAAAGAATCAATAATGAATAGCCTCGGTAGCCTGGTTGTAGAAAGCCATGGTGAAGAACCTATAGGGGTTCTTATCGATTCTGAGCTAAATTAAAATGCACACATTAATCAGGTCACCAAGACTGCCTTTTTTCATATTCGGAACATATCATGAATTAGAGCATACCTGTCTTTAGACGATGCCAAAACTCGAATCCATGCCTTTGTTTTCTCTCGACTTGACTATTGTAATACCCTTTTTTCCGGCCTACCAAAGAAAACTGGTACAACATGCGACAGCTAGATCACATTACCCGGGTTTAGCCTCACTACACTGGCTCCCGGTGGTTTTTAGGATTGATTTTTAAATTATTTTACTTGTTTATAAAGCTCTTAATGGTCTTGCACCTTCCTATCTCCACGATTGTTTACCTAGATATGTCCCTAACCGCCCCCTCAGGTCCTCCACTGCTGGCCTGCTCGAACTCCCTAAATGGGTGGCTACAAAAAAATATGGCGAGGCAGTTTTCTACTTTTATGGGCCAACGCCCTGGAATAAACTGCCACTACAGCTCAGACAGTCACCCTCTATAGACATTTTTTAAGACACAGCTTAAAACTCATCTCTTCACTCTTGCTTTTAGTTGAGTTTTAAATATCTGTTCTTATTTTTGTACTGATCTACTGCCTTCCTGTTTTAATATTGTTCTTTTTTATGTTTTTATTATTTTTATTCTGTTCTGTAAAGCACTTTGGGCTGCATTTATGTATGAAAGGTGCTATATAAATAAAGTTTATTATTATTACTGTATAGCAACGATACAGTGCACATCAGTGCTATCAGGTCACAAACTGGCTCAGGGGAGCAAGATTTAGAGAATAAAGTGCTCCGATTTATTTCGGTGGACATTCTGGTCACAAAGACCTTTAATTGCTCATGACATGGAGATTAACTTTGATCTCTGACAGTACATAGCGCAGAGAACTGACTCCCCAAAGAGCCACGGTTCAAGAATAAAGTTACTATAAAAATCACCTCTGCATCGGTTTGTTTATGCTGATGTTTGGGTCACGAGGACCTTTCTTAAGCACAGGAGAGTGCACACCATAAAGCTGGGATTGTTCAGTGTCGCTTACAGCCTTACAGTATAAACATTTCTGTCTTTACGCAGTCAAATTCAGTTAATTCATCCATTTGTAATTCGGTTAAATGAAGACTGAGGGCATTTTACTGTGTGAGATAGAACTTAGGGTCTATTAGATGCCACACTCATGTAGAACAGGGTTTTTCGCCGTGAAGCAAGAATTTGTCAATATCACGTCAGTTTGACCACTTCATTCATCAATATCACTTCGGTTTAACAGAAGGTTTTCCTGCCAATGATGATTGATATGTGTGTTTGGTGGCAAACCCACATCTGAAAACATTTGCGCAAGAGACCCCCTGAAGAGAGGATTTATGTAAAAAAAAACTCAAACTTTTTCAAAAGTTTCCAAACATTTTCAATAATGTCCACTTTGAAAACCAATGCTCTAGACCTGAATGCGCCCGGTTCCGGCGAGCCGCCCCACGTCCGAAATGGTTGAGAAATGACAGTTACCGTGTGGGGGTCCCCATGGGGAGTCCCTCTACTGTAGGCTACTGTCACTGTCACAAGTCCACACACAATTAGTTCTAGAGGAGGACGCGAGGGGAAAAAAATGAAAAGGAAGAGAAAAAAGAAGACAGTGATACTTATGCTCATTTGTGGCCGCTTTTCGAGATGGGGGGAAAAATGCTGTCTTAATGGCGTGGTTTTAATCTCCCTTCGGCCAACAGCCAAGATTGGTTGCTGGTGTCGTGATGACTGCATAAATCTTACGCTCTCTCTTTGGGTGCTGCTCTAACTGTAGGAGGGCAAGGGGAACACTGCAGGCCCCCATGATGGGGTAGGTGAGAGAGAGAGAGAGAGAGAGAGAGAGAGGGGGGGATACAGACATGAGGGGAATGATGATTGTAGTCAGAAATGGAATACCATTAAACCACCTGGTACAGCGTGTGCTTTGGAGAACAAGTCATCCACCATAAGCTTGTTTTTGAATAACTTACCATAAATAGAGGTTTTTCTAATGGACTTACTCATCAAAAGCCAGGGGTGGGGGGGTTCATTACCAGGGCCTGTGTGTGTGAATGAGCAGGAATGAGGTGTTCCTTCAGATTACAACTCCTCGAGTTGCTCTTTGAGGCTTATAGGGGGGGGGGGGGGGGGGGGTCAATGAAGTCAGCCTGCAGGGGAGGGAGGGAGGGAGCTGCACATGAAAACACTTTTATCTGCCAATGCATTTCTGCACGGCACCAAGAACCCCCAGTGGAGGTGGTGCAACACAACTAAGTACTTTTAGTCAAGTATACTGTACAAGTGAAATTCTGAGGTACTTTTATTATACTGGAGTATTTCCAATTTTCAGTAGGCTACTTTTACTTCTACTCCACTGTATCTCAGAGGCAAATATTGTATTTTACACCAGTACATTTGAAAACTTTAGTTACTAGTTACGTTGTACATTTTGATTAATATTACAAAACATTAGCCAATGAAAATAGCCCGAAAATAGATCTGCTAGTTTCAAAAGATTTGGATATGAAGATGGATTTTATTCACTGAAATTGGACTTTCTGCATAAGGAGTACTTTCTACTTTTGGTACTTTAAGTACATTTTGATACAAATACTTTGACTAATTCCAGACTTTTTCTTGTATTTCTACATTGCAGTATTGATATTTTTACTTAAGTAAGAAATTGAGTACTTTTTCCACCACTGCAAAGCCGCAGCACTGATTCTGCTTCAGTTTCTACACTCTCAGAGTTCACTTAGTGCTTGGGATTCTTGCTGTGTTCGAGAGCGTCTCCAAAAGCCAAGCTGAATATTACTGAAATATTTAACTTGGCTAAGGAGATTACGTTTCTAAATGCCGTTAAGTGGCTCAGTCAACATTTGGACTTAGGCAAACATACTACGCTGACTTGGATAATAGCAGTTGATTAACTTCCAGGAGCGGAACAAAGCACAGTTATCAAATTCATTCACAGAAACAGGCCGTGCACAGCAGCTGTGTGTGCACGCACGCACACACGCACACCAAGGATGTTATAGTTAGCCAACACTAAGACAATAACAAAAACTAGAGGCTATACAGGACACGCAAAAAAAAGAAAAGTACCTAAACTGTTACTGTATTGTGTGTTTATGAAACTAGAATAAAACAGTAAATGTTCTTAATTTTTGACTTCTCAATAGATTTCATACATATACTGTACGTAAGCATAGTATTTTGGGTGGATATGAAGTGTCCTTATTTTTGTCTTCACCATGCCGAAGGCATGGGGAGAGAGTATGTTTTGCACTCCGTCCGTCCGTGTGTCCGTCAGTCAGTCTGTGAAAAGCTAATCTCCGGCACCGTTGGCTTGATCACAGCCATACTCAGCACACTCCCTGAATGCCACAGCTGAACCTCTGCCCCAAGGTTTTCACATTGGCCTCTTATAGCGCCACCAGGAGGCCGCTTTGTGCAAAAAGGATTTTTGGACAGTACACCTACAGATTTTGTCCAAACATCACGCAAATTGGTACACAGTCTCTCTAGAGCCATTCAACGAAACATTTTCTAATATTACTCCTTCAAATTGTATCCAAATGTCACGCAAATCGGTACACATGCTCTCCATAGTCATGTGATCAAGACGGGTTTGTTTGATTTCTCATAATCCATCCTGATTGGCTACGATTGGCTTCTAAAGTTTTCAGGAGTAGCCCAACATGTTTATATTTATCCTAAACATTTTGCCAAACATCACACACACCCCTGTCCTCCTTGTGGAGACCTGTGCCCAGAAGGGCACTTTTTCTAGTTTTATTTCATTTTATTTTACTGTGCCAGATTCAACTGTGAACACATTTAGTTAATTGTTGTTTTCTTGAAGACCCGACTCAAAACCAGAACTCAAACGAAGGCATTCGAACGCTTTATAAAGACTACTGTATGAAAACAATGAAAATTATGAAAAAGAAAACAAAAAGACAGAATGAAGTAAAAATATAGTGCACGCACGCACGCACGCACACTCACGCACCAGCCTCCTTGATGCATGGGTAACCCATCATTACGCTGTGAAAAGGCGAGGCGAGGTGGAGGAGACAGGCCGTGCTTTGTGTGAGGAGTTAAGTGATGCCGCTCACAGTGTGTGCTCACTGGATTAGTGTTAACTGTCGCTGGCGTTGATGAGATTTATCATGAGGCTGTAATGTCATAATCATATCATCAACACAATGTGGCTCCTCAGCCGCCATTACAGGAGATTTGGGGCCAGCCGGGAGATCCGTTTGAAGTCTCACAGAACCCGAAACACTATATCCCCCCGAAAGAGAGACATGCAGACGGAAGACTTACAACCCAAACGCCGACTGTGGAGAAAAGAAAAGAAAAGAAAACGATGATTCCTTCTAGGTGCATTCCCGTGTGTGTCTGTGTGTGTGTGTGTGTGTGTGTGTGTGTGTGACACCTGACTCTGTGTCTGTGTCAGAGAATGAATATGTGTGACATTAAGGGGACCCACAACCTGAGAGAGAGATAGAGAGAGGGGGGGGGGGGGGTGACTGCATGCACAGGGCAGTCTTGGAACAACAGCTCTCTTGTAACTATTTACGTGTTTATGTGAGGCAGAGAGAGACACACACATACACACACACACACGCGCACGCACACGCACGCACGCACACGCACGCACGCACGCACGCACGCACGCACGCACGCACGCACGCACGCACACACACACACACACACACACACACAGATCAAGCCCTTATGGCAGGTTCCTATCACCATTCAACTCCTCTGTAATTGTACTCTTCCTCTGTCACCTCTCATGTGGCTGCGTATCGGTGGGCCAGACTGCAGCATCCGCCGTCCCTACAACAGAGAGCCCGATCAGATGGAGCCTAATTGAAAACACACACAACTGATTCACCCGGAGCGCAGCTACCAAGGGAAGGTGCTGCGTGCGCGCGTATACACGTGTGTGTGTGTGCGCGTGTGCGTGTATGTGTGTGTGTGTGTGTGTGTGTGTGTGTGTGTGTGTGCGTGCGGGGAAGACGACGGCGGACGTGGTGCTGTCAGACGAGAGCCCTGATGAGCAACGGTTTGAATTACGAAACAGACAAACTCACTCTGCGTGACATCTGACTAAATACTTTCATTGTTTCGCCTGCCGAAAACAAGTATCGAGTATCGTAGGGAGACAGTGTTCTTCTGAGACCTGCCTCATTAACTCACCCTGTGTGTGTGTGTGTGTGCAAAATCCCCAGTGTTAATCTAACTTAATTTGGTGCAATTTGTACACACATTTTACTGTGTGTGTGCGCGTGCACGGTGTGCGTGTCTACTTGTGTGCATGCGAGAGAGAGAGAGAGAGAGAGAGAGAGAGAAAAAACAATGTAACCCTGTGGACAATGTACTTGGAACTGACCCACGGCTGTCTCCACGGATTTAGCATTCACAAAATACTATTGGTACAGGGAGGACTTGAGGTCTCTCTCACCAAGGTTGGAAATGTGCTGTGTGAGCATGTGTGTGTGTGTGTGTTTGGTTGTGTGCGTGCATGTGTGCATGCGTGCGTGCGTGTGTTTACTCGTACTTGTAAGTACAAAATGTCCCCGACAAGTATCAGTTTTTGAGAGATTGGCCTTGACTTTGTGTGGGCCATGTGTGTTCCTGGTCCCCACAGGAGAAATGCTCAGATTCAGGCCCGCTGGGCATTGAGCTATCAGGTTTTATTTTACAATTTTGGGTTAGGTGTAAAAATTGCCCAAATGGCATTCATACAGTATATAAATGTCGATGTCCTCACAAGTATGGCAATACAAACGTGTGTGTGTGTGTGTGTGTGTGTGTGTGTGTGTGTGTGTGTGTGCGCGTGCGTGATTGCATGCGTGCGTGCGTGCATGCATGCGTGCGTGCATGCATGTGTGTATTCAAGTCATTTGAGGATATAAAAAAAGCAATTGGACCGAGGGCCTAATTTTAAAGCAAAACCTATGTGTCCATAAGGGCTGAGTGTCTCATGTTTCAAATGACTCCAGTGTGGAGCACAACTCTGCGTTTGGATTGTTTGATTGTTTAGGGCTGTCTGGGCTCTAAGTCATGTGGTGGTGGTCCTCGGGACCCGGGCCAAACTCATAGCATATGTTGGAAGGGTATGACAGGAGTCTAGTGAGTGTGTGCACTGTGCACACACACACACACACACACACACACACACACACACACGTACGCGCGCACGCACGCTGAGAAATGGTCTTTGTTTGAATGATATGTTTTTGGCCAGCATTCACACACATTCATGAATGATGAATGCATAGTTAGTGTGTGTGTGTATGTGTGTGTGTGTGTGTGTGTGTGTGTGCGAGCGCGCGTGCGTGCGTGCACATGCGCAAGACACAAACACACACACACTCTTCATATGACCCTATATAACACATATAAACATAAACACCAACTAACTCAGGACAATTGCCTTGATTCTTGACTTGGTCTCTCTCTGTTGCATAGAAAGGTCAGAGTCATCTAATGGCTCGATTGGGAGGCCGATATCCTCTCTGCGTCAGTGTGCGTTTGTGGGTTGCACGTGTACTGTACTGTACGTGCACTATCTGGAGCATCTACACCGTGCATGTACCCAGGCTGTGGTTGTGAGTTGGCAAGTGGTCCACTCGAGCGCCGCTGTTAATGCTGTGACTTGATCAAAAACATATTTGCACCATATTTGTCTCCCATCAGCCTTATCTAAAGACTGGCTTTCATCCGCCATGCTGACTGCTGCTCTGGTATTTTCTGTTTCTCATTCCTTCCTTTCTTCTCTGCCTTTCCCTTTAGTCTTTAGGATATCCCCTATTCTCCTGTTTTTCTCCCTTTACTGCAACCCCCCACCCCACCTCACCCCTCTCTTTCTTCTTCTTACGCTCCCTTCTGGGATTCAGTATGTGCCAGTCTGGAGCGATGGAGTCCGGCAGGAACACTGATCTCAGGCTTTGAAAAGCCTGATTCATACTTGACACAATGCGAAAATAGCCGATCTACAAGCTTACGACATGTCGCTGATGTGACAAACTCACAGTATGTCACAATGTGGCCGTTCTCTGCACGCGACACCGTCATGCAAAAACAAACACAAATTAGGCTTAAGGGTGAGCTAATCGTTATGAGCGAGGCCTCACGTGAAGTGGAAAAAAGGTCACCAAAGATTCCGACATGAAGAGGGCTTCTTGTTTCAATCAGGATTAACCTATATGAAACTATTGGACAGGGGTGGGCAACCACCGTTTTCCATTAACCAGGCGATCAGATCGGGCTAATGAGTCAATCAACAAAGAACAAGCACTCACTATCCGACATAGACCGACATCATCCGTTTGTCATTTCCTTTTAAGAAAATATATTTACATGTTATTGAATTTCCATTTCTGCTAATTAAGCAAGTATATGCTTTTATTATTTTTATTTTTATTAGGATATATTTGTGCGACTGTAAAGACAGAACAGAAGTAGGGAGGAGGCTTCATATCCGCTTTCCTCTTTACATCAAAAGAGCTTCTGTGCTCCAGAAAGAATGACTGGAAGCATTGGTCTGGCCACGCACGGCTACAGAGTATATTTCTCACCTGGACATACGTAGGATCTGACACAAACCTTGACCTGATGATCAAGATTAAATTTATCAGAGCATACAAGCAGGCTCTAGTCTATTAGTTCAATGGTCAAAATGTCAGGGCAGGAAACCAGGTTCAAACCCAGGGTAGGAGAGGACAGTTAAATTTTTTGTCTTGTAAATAAATAGTAAATATATTGTTAGTTGCGGTTGCGGGTCGCATTTGTCGGTGGGGAGCTTGTTTCCAAAGTGTTTATAGTTGATTATTTGCATGGGCTTGTTTCCAAAATGTTGTTTAAACTGTGCCAGAGACCCCCATACAAGGTTTGTGTATCTAAAAGGTAAGATTTAAGATATACTGTACAGTATATGTTTTTTTAGGGCCGGGACTTTAACATGGGACATTTAGATTTAAAAGGCGAACGGATGGAAGCGTGGATAAAAGCACAGATTAGGTTATAGCAGAGGGAGAGGTTCCCATAGACATAAACGTATAGACGCCCTTTCCGGCTGTGGAGCGTATATGTGCTCAAGGGAGGGCAACACTTTCCCGAGATTCCTTGCGAAGCACCGCGGAAGCATGAGCGTGCGTCACAGAGCGCATGTTCAGGTCTGCAAGTCCCGGAAAAGATGCACTGTGATTGGTCAGTAATCACTTGAGTGGCAGGATGACGTAACGTGCCGTCCACACTTCCGGTGTACTTCCCCAATGTAAATTATTCCGCCCCTCCTTCAACACACATCGCTCCAACGAACAGCAGCGGCCAATGAGGCATCTATTTTTTTAAATATCTATGGAGGTTCCATACTTAACTTCCTGTTAAGTCCTATAGGGGTCATTTTTGTCCCTTGAACTAAAGGCACCTCACTGAAAATCCCACACGAGAGCAGCCTCAAAAAGAACAAAGACAACGTGCACGTGAAGGCTCATTCATGCATGTTCATACATGCACTGGTTAAAGGTCTGCCCAATCAGGTCCATGACCAAAATGAGCTTGGTTTGTGACTTGGCAACCGGTCCACTCAAAACATTGCTGTTGATCGTGTGACTTGATCAAGAAACATTATTTGCGCCATATTTGTCTCCCATCAGCCTTATCTAAAGACTGGCTTTCATCCGCCATGCTGACTGCTGCTCTGGTATGTTCTGTTTCTCATTCCCTCTTTTCTTCTCCGCCTTTCCCTTTAGTCGCTAAAGGATATCCCTTATTATTCTCCAGTTTACTTCAGCCACCCCCCAACACCACCCACCCACCCCAACCCTCCCTTTCTTCTTCTCGCGCCCCATTCTGGGATTCAGTATGTGCCAGTCTGGAGCGGAGTCCTTCAGGCCCCAGAGGTCTGTTGGGAACGGCAGGAACACTGGTCTCTGCCTTTCGACGCGTCGCCATTGTAAGGGTGGGCTAATCGTTAGAGGGAGGCCTCACAGGAAGTGGACAAAAGGTCACCAAGGGTCTCCCGGTTTCAATGAGGATTAACCCAAAAATTCCATTGACTGGGACACTATAGGAGCTGGCAGCGTCTCATACATGCGGAACCCCCAACCCATAGGAAATATCCTCCTCTCCTCTCGGCAAGAAAAGCTCCTGTACCTCCTCTCTCCTCCCCACAAAACCTGGCACACACACACACACACACACACACATACACACACACACACACACACACACACACACACACACACACACACACACACACACACACACACACACACACACACCACACACACACACACACACACACACACACACACACACACACACACACTTCAGCAGGGAGTTAAATGGGTTCAGTGTCGTGAGCAGTAACGGTCAAACTATGGCCCTTGACCCCTCGGCTGCCTTTCATTTGTGTGTGTGTGTGTGTGTGTGTGTGTGGCCAAAACATGGTGATTGAGGTCCCCCGGGGCCGGAGCGACTCTCATTGGGAGGTTAATGTGTCAGTGAATGAAGCATGAATGTCCACAGATCCGTGCTGCTGCTGTCAGGCGATGTCCTCAGGTCCCCCGTCCCCCCCGTCCACAAATACAAATCCCCTTGCTCTGGGGACGGGGGGGACGGGGGGATTTGAGAATGAACACCCCTGCTGCGCTGCGGTCCATTTCTCTCATTATGGAAACGCAGGGGATATGGCAAGGCAACAAGTGGGAAATGAGCATGACTCTGTGGGACGAGGAGAAGATGAAGGATGACGTTTTGTGTCAGTGAAAGGGACGGGGAGGATGAACTGTTCCCCAAGCCCCCAAGCTCCCCCCCCCCCCCCCTTGTGCGTCAAACCGCCGAGCCGTGACCACTCAAAGGTTGTCAATGGACAGTGCCTTTGTGACCTCGAGGTCACACACACAACCCAGAGCCCACACTGTATAGTGTTCACTGTGACTGTTTCAAATCATCTCTGTTCTTCTTTGAGTGGTGCAGAGGCATACGGACCCACGCATGGCATGCACAGCAGCCATTTTGGAAAGAACTCTTCCTACTTCCGGGCCCATTCCCTATACTTAATTGTTACCGATGATACTAATTAATTAAGGCTCTGTTCCATTCAGTGTACAGTGGATCCCATAACTCTGAGGGTGTACAAATTGAACCAAATGGACCCGTAAGGTCCATATGGTTACAGTGTATGCAGTGATGTTAAGCAAACACTGACTCAGAAAATGTGAAAGTGCCAAACTAAAAATAAAGCCAAGGAAAATGGTCGATGTTTAGGCAAGATACTGTATATGGCCGGTTATATGGCCAGATCTACCATTCTCATTGACTGAGAATTGATTGAGAATGGTCATTCTCAGAGTTACACATCTGTACGGGGCCATTTGGAACACACTGGATGGATGGATGGATTTTATTTTGTCATTGGACAACTATACAATCTGTGGGCATCAATCCAAATGCAATACAAAAAAAGGCAATCATAGGACACTTTGAGACCCAGTGGTCTAACAGTGTTCCCAGTGAGCCAACATGCACAAAAACAGCACCCTGACTCTGTTTGACCAGAATGGAGCCTTCATTAGTATCATCGGTAACATCTGATGAGGAAGAGTTCCAGAATTCTGTGTGCATAGACAGAGCCTATTCATGACCTGGACACTGAGCTGGGCCTTCTCGGCGGCGGCGTTTGTGCATCGTGGTAAAGATATCTTAAACCGTAAACCGCTCCAAAAGCGTTATTTATTACCACCCATTTGGGTGGTAATAAATCATACTCTTGAAGCTTGATCCAGTATGCGCCCAGGCTCCATTCTTTTGTGATGTTTTCTTCTGCCCCTGCACAGCACCTGGATATTAAATAAACTGTGGATGTGTGTGCTTTATTTACTTGTTTGAAAGATTTCTATGCATGTCATCATCAAGCAGCATCAATATCTCAGAATGTGCTTTTGTCGGCGTCTGACAATTCTCTGTACTGTGGGTCAAGGGTGTCCTCCAAGATTCCATGTTTCAGATTTAAGGACGACACATCAGGGTGTTGGCCTTTTTATAAATGTATAATATGAAATTTCTTTAATCGGTGATTTAATATTATATTCGAGATGAAAGGAAAAGCGTATAATGAGTTACGGTATTACAACTAATTTGCTAAATGCCATTTCTCAAAAACCCAGATGAGTCCCATTTGTTTTGTTCCTTATCTGATAAAAGATTGCGACCTTGTTCCCTCATAATAATCCCTGACATTTTGGTGCCGTACTGCGGCTGGACAATGCACAGTTAATAACCCGCATGACGGGACTGTGTTGCGAGACGTTTACCGTAAACGACGCAATAACAGCAGTGACTAATATTTCATTCGAACTCCTCGTGAATCAACATAAAAGCCAATGGAATAAATTCTTTCTTCAACCTGTTGCTCTGGACGGTCCAGAAAGCCCTTCAACAGGTCCCCCTTGCTGATTAATACAGCACGTTTTACCCAAGAACCACAAAGAAAACGGAAAGTATCAAAAGGAAAACACACGTCTTCCCATCAACCCCCTCTTTATCACTGACGAGTGGCTGGATTTCTTGGAACCATGTCCCTCCTGTTCGCTTGACTTGTAGTCACCATTCCGTGGCAGCCACCCAAAGGCAACATAGAGAGTAGAAACATCATGGTCCAATGAGACGAAGACAACATAAAGACACAGAAACATCATGGTCCAATGAGACGAAGACAACATAAAGACACAGAAACATCATGGTCCAATGAGACGAAGACAACATAGAGACACAGAAACATCATGGTCCAATGAGACGAAGACAACATAAAGACACAGAAACATCATGGTCCAATGAGACGAAGACAACATAAAGACACAGAAACATCATGGTCCAATGAGACGAAGGCAACATAGAGACACAGAAACATCACGGTCCAATGAGACGAAGACAACATAGAGACACAGAAACATCATGGTCCAATGAGACGAAGACAACATAAAGACACAGAAACATCATGGTCCAATGAGACGAAGACAACATAGAGACACAGAAACATCATGGTCCAATGAGACGAAGGCAACATAGAGACACAGAAACATCATGGTCCAATGAGACGAAGACAACATAAAGACACAGAAACATCACGGTCCAATGAGACGAAGACAACATAGAGACACAGAAACATCATGGTCCAATGAGACGAAGCCAACATAAAGACACAGAAACATCATGGTCCAATGAGACGGAGGCAACATAGAGACACAGAAACATCATGGTCCAATGAGACGAAGGCAACATAAAGACACAGAAACATCACGGTCCAATGAGACGAAGACAACATAAAGACACAGAAACATCATGGTCCAATGAGACGAAGGCAACATAGAGACACAGAAACATCATGGTCCAATGAGACGAAGGCAACATAGAGACACAGAAACATCATGGTCCAATGAGACGAAGGCAACATAGAGACACAGAAACATCATGGTCCAATGAGACGAAGGCAACATATATAGAGACACAGAAACATCATGGTCCAATGAGACGAAGACAACATAGAGACACAGAAACATCATGGTCCAATGAGACGAAGGCAACATAGAGACACAGAAACATCATGGTCCAATGAGACGAAGGCAACATAGAGACACAGAAACATCATGGTCCAATGAGACGAAGGCAACATAGAGACAGAAACATCATGGTCCAATGAGACGAAGGCAACATAGAGACACAGAAACATCATGGTCCAATGAGACGAAGGCAACATAGACACAGAAACATCATGGTCCAATGAGACGAAGGCAACATAGAGACAGAAACATCATGGTCCAATGAGACGAAGGCAACATAGAGACAGAAACATCATGGTCCAATGAGACGAAGACAACATAGAGACAGAAACATCATGGTCCAATGAGACGAAGGCAACATAGAGACAGAAACATCATGGTCCAATGAGACGAAGGCAACATAGAGACACAGGAACATCATGGTCCAATGAGACGAAGGCAACATAGAGACAGAAACATCATGGTCCAATGAGACGAAGGCAACATATATAGAGACAGAAACATCATGGTCCAATGAGACGAAGGCAACATAGAGACAGAAACATCATGGTCCAATGAGACGAAGGCAACATATATAGAGACAGAAACATCATGGTCCAATGAGACGAAGGCAACATAGAGACAGAAACATCATGGTCCAATGAGACGAAGGCAACATATATAGAGACAGAAACATCATGGTCCAATGAGACGAAGGCAACATACGGTAAAGTCAGAAACATCATGGTCCAATGAGACGAAGGCAACATAGAGACACAGATACATCATGGTCCATCATTGGTGAGACGAAGGCAAGAACGCTCGCCCTCCAAACAGGCTTGCCCTGGTTTGAATCCGACGACCTCGGAAGAGTCGACACCAGGTATTCTTAAACGTAAGTAACCTATGCCGAAACCCAGTGTTGATTTCGTCGACTAAAACTATGACAAAAAATGTTTGTTGACTAAATTCAAACTAAGCTATGATTGATAACTACAACTAAGACTAAATATATTGATAATTTAGTCAACAAATAAAAACTAGACTAAAAGGTTAGGAAAGGGACTATACAGTAAATCTAGTATAAAGTAAGTCATTTAGATCGGAAATTATCAGAAAGTGTAAAATCAGTCATTACGACGGCATCAAGGCCCGCCAAAATAACTTAGTCGACTAAATCAACTGAAGATGTAGTCGACTAAAATCTTATGATATTTAGTCAAAATATGACTAAAACTAAATTAAGTTTAATTCCAAAGACTATTACTAAACTAAAATAGAAATTTGCTGACAAAAACAACACTGCTTAAACCTAACCTTATATCTAAACATAACCTCAGCAACTTTGCCTAACCTCACACCTAAACTTAACCTCAGTAAAACTATGCCTAAATCTAACCTCAAACCTAAACTTAACCTCAGTAAAACTATGCCTAAATCTAACCTCACACCTAAACTAAACCTCAGTAAAACTATGCCTAAATCTAACCTCACACCTAAACTTAACCTCAGTAAAACTGTGCCTAAACCTAACATTATACTGTACCTAAACTTAACACATCGACTGCTACGATTGTTTCAGTCTCTGTCCATTGTGCCAACTTGGGTATTTTAAAGTGAGGTGCCTTAATCAAGTGGCAAGAATTACCCCAGGCCTTAACCGAGGTTAGCTCACAGATAAGCAATCCATTATTCGCGGGAGGATCGCTGACCACCCTGAGGCATGATTATTTTAGCCGCGACCAGCGACACGGCCAGAATTAGCAAGATAAAAGGCGGTAAAGATTTCAGCTATCGTTCAAGTCAACGAGGGCCGGGGGGAACCTTTTTACTGACGGACAAACCATTTCCTGTTTATCCATATAGTTCTGTGTTGGTGGATTACTACATGCCTCTACATCTGTGTAGGGTGGTTGGCTGCCACAGAATGGTGACTACAAACCAACCGTACAGCAGGGACATTTTTTCCAAGAACTCCAGCCATGTGTCAATGATAAAGAAAGAGGAAGATGATGGGAAGTCTTGTATTTTCCTTTTGATAGTTTCTGTTTATTTTGTATCTTGAAAATGAGCTGTAAAAGTGACTAACTATAACTGTCCCAGTTATCATACAATACTGAGATAAGGCATGCAAATACAGGAGACTGGAGACAGGAAAACAGAAGTGACCAATCTGACGTACTCAGGGGCTGGGATGATACTGTGCCCCTCTGTGTGCCCTGGAGCTGTGTCAGGCACAGAGATAGGGAATTGGGCCCTGCAAATCCACAGTTCAAGGGAGGTGAATTGGGCACGTATGACACTGGTCCCCAGCAGAACGACGAACAGTTTAACCACTGTAACCCTATTTTATACTTGGTACAAGAAATGTTTTCAGATGGGGGTCACACAAATCAATTTGGAGTCCATGCCATGAAAATGCTTGTCCATGTCCATCAATATCAAATGAAAGCCCTGTGTTGATAGCAAGGCTTGGACTGTGATTGCTGTCAGAGTGGGAATTTAACTCGGAGCACGATTTTGGCGCAAACATCGCAGCACATAACATGATATAGATGAATTGTACACGACAGATATGGAATTAGCGGTAAACTGAAAAACATTTTCACAATTAGGCTGTTGGTCATGGTATGGAAATTGCAAAACTCTGGGACAGGAAGCCGGAGCTGCATGGTCGGAGCCCTTCACAACAACCTAAAATGACATAACAACAACACAACCCCCGTCAGAGATGATGCAAGTTTCTGTACTTATCAGAAACAATAAATATCAAATCATACTGGAATATCTCATGTGTAACCAACAGAGAGATACAAATAATATATTTAAAAAAGAAAGAGTACAGGAATGAAAAAACATATCGAGGAGAAGAGGAAAGGAGCAAACAACAGAGTAAAACACTAGGAGTGGAGTGAAAGGCACGCAGACACGCACGCAGACACACACGCACGCACGCACACGCACACACGCACACACACACACACACACACACACACACACACACAATCCCCAAAAGGACAAACAGCTTTTGTTTTCTGTCATGCGAGGCTCAGAGAGGCTTTATTGGAAAAGGGCTGTGGTGTTTTCCTCTCAGAGATCACTAGGGCTCATTAGAGAAGTCATTACAGTGCTGGAACGGAGCACATGACACATCACACATCAGACAGCTGACCTATTTAACGGGGTGACGGTGCGAGCGTATATGTGTGTATCTATAAAATACACAGTTACACACACGACGCACAATAATACCCAGGGAGAATGTTAGCCAACCACCACCTTGTGAGGTTACACGCAGGGGAGTGAGAGAGAGAGAGAAGGGGGGGGGGGGGGGGATTGGACCCAAGCCCGGCTCCGGGCCGGACCGGGCGGGGACGAGGAGATGTTTGTCTAAGCGGAGAATAGTGGCGCACGCCTGGAACGCACAGCAAGTCAAACAACGTGCCTGCGCAGTGTGCACGCAAACATAAATATGCTCTCACACACGCACACAAGCCATCATTTCACCTGCACGTGCGTGCATGCGTGTTGATAGAAACAATGTCCATTGTGCATTGTGGGTGAACTGGTGTTTCTATCCATCCACTGCATACAGGGACACAAGAAGAAGAAGAGGAGGAGACACCACACTACCCCCCTCCCCTCCTCTCTCTCTCTCCATCATCGCTTCCAGTCACTCCGGTTCTCCATATATAAATCTGGCCAGTTCGTTGGCACGTTGCACTCCTGCATCATTCTTGAGTACATCCACGCATATGCTGTGTGGGCCGACCGATGCTCCAACAACTACCCCCCCACCCACCCCCCCGCCCACACACACACACACACACACACACACACACCCGGACTGTCACTTTTTCTGTGCACGAAGGCCATTGGAAAAGGAAACCACGACTGGCCCTCTCAACAGGCAGATGAAACAGATCCGTGTGTGTGTGTGTGTGTGTATACTGTATGACATACATACCACTGTTTGGCTGTAACTCTAGAGTGAACAAACGGGGCCTGTTGGGTTTTCCTTTCATAGTACACAATCATCCCCAGAGTTAAATTAACACAGTTTGTAAGTGAATGGACTGAAAGGATGGGGAGGATGAACAGGTTGAATTTAACCATTCCCCCTGGTGTGTGCGTCACACACACCGCCCAGATGTAACCAGATGTATAACCACTCAAAAGTGGTACTTTTTCAACTTTCAACCTGGCTTGCCTATTTTGGACAAAATAGTACAGTCAATTGACTATTGTACTATGTATAGAAGAAAATGTGGCGATCCGAGCACTCAAAAAAAGTATACAAAATGAGGAGAGGGTAAAATCAAGGTACTTTATTACAAAAATTAAAACGCCTCGCTTTGTCAAAGAATATAGTCGAACGTTTTCAAAAATATAGGCCATCTACAAGGTCACAAAGCGGCCATGACACTGTACTGTGTACGCTGTGAGCCTTCGGATCGGATAATATTTCTGCTATTCGTCGAAGAACCCAGGTTTTACGACGTAAGGGCTTAACCACTTAAACACTATATGTTTGCCCGGAGTCCCTCAGGGCTCTATGCTAGTGTATTTCCTGTTCGCTATATTGAGGAAAAGGTTTCACAGAAAATAAGACGATCGACAAGCTCGCCTACGCGTCGCAAAAAAGCTTTCCCCACAACAAGGATGCTGGGGCTTAAGTGTTTAAGTGGTTTTTTTAAGAGCCCCGTTCACATCATGTTCTTATCTTTCCAAGTATCAGCAGGTAAATTCCATCCTCTCTTTCTTCCTCCTCCCCTCCGTCTCATCATTCCGAACCCATCCAGTTCAGTCCAGTTCTGTTTTGAAAGGGTGGTTATATACACTGTTATTGTATGATTTCACAGAAACTCTCCTCCCAGCCCTTTGAAGCAGGAGAAGAGCTGACCGGAGCTGAACGATCCCTGCTGTAAAGCCTCCCCAGTCTGGGCTCAGCCCAGAGTCAGTCCCACCGCTCAACCTGGACCCCCCCCCCCCCCCCCCCCCCCCACCTCTCTCTCTCTCTCTCTCTCTCTCTCATACCCATCCACATTCTTCCTGCTCCTTCATGCAACTGGAACAAATTTATGTCAGCTCAACAGATTTTCGGCCCATTTTTTCTCTCTTTTTGGGGGGAGGCTCTCTCTCTCTCTCTCTCTCTCTCACACGCACGCACGCACGCACGCACGCACGCACGCACGCACACACACACACACACACACACACACACACACACACACACACACACACACACACACACACACACACACACACACACACACACACACACACACACACACACACACACACACACACGGCGAGCCTGTTGAAGTTGACCCTGGGGTATTTGTCCTGGTGCAGGCCTTTGAAAATAAACAGAAGCACAGAAGAGCTTAAGTCTTGCGAAGCCGCAAGCTTTCAGGGGCAGAGGAAAACAACAATTACCCAAGGCGTTATGGACATTAAGTGCTGAATGAGAGCCATCCTGAGGTACGGCTCTCTGAGCAAATAAGCAAAAAAAAGAGGGATACTATCAGAGCTCTGGGCCGAGAACGACCGATGAAAGGGAGAAATGGAAAAACATAAATAAACTTCATCTGACTCGCCACTGACCCCCTTTGTCGAAGTGCTACCGCTGTGGTTGGACGTGTCAGGTTTCCATCAGCTAGACTTTTGTCCTCTCCCTCCCTCTCTCCCTCTCCCCCCCCCCCTGTCTCTCTCTCTCTCTCTCTCACCTTTCCGTCTCTGTCTTTGACCATTTTATAATAATCTTGAATCTTGTTTTCGGGCCACCCATGCGACCACTCACCTCAGCAGCCGCTAAAATGTTCAGGTGCGTGGGCTGGGTGTATATTTTCACTAAAATGTCCAGGTGCGTGGGTTGGGTGTATATTTTCACTCAAATGTTCAGGTGCGTGGGCTGGGTGAATATTTAAATGTTCAGGTGCGTGGGCTGGGTGAATATTTAAATGTTCAGGTGCGTGGGCTGGGTGTATATTTAAATGTTCAGGTGCGTGGGCTGGGTGTATATTCAAATGTTCAGGTGCGTGGGCTGGGTGAATATTTAAATGTTCAGGTGCGTGGGCTGGGTGTATATTTAAATGTTCAGGTGCGTGGGCTGGGTGTATATTCAAATGTTCAGGTGCGTGGGCTGGGTGTATATTTTCACTAAAATGTTCAGGTGCGTGGGCTGGGTGTATATTTTCTATAAAATGTTCAGGTGTGTGGGCTGGGTGTATATTTTCTATAAAATGTTCAGGTGCGTGGGTTGGGTGTATATTTCAGTGTAAATGTTAACTCTATAATTGCGGCTAGCTGTTAGCATAAACCCCAGTTCCCAGTGCCAGCACGCGTTCACTTTTTGTGAATACGCATGCTGGCACTGGGAACTGCCCGCCCCCCCACACACACACACACTCGCTACACATCGGAACAAGCACACACTGTTTACCTTTCGTCAGAAGCTTTTACATGGCGGCATCGTCGCAGTACAAAGGCACAAATTTTATCCAAAATGTGGATGGCAGAAGATCCACCACGGACAGCGATCCTGGAGTCCGACTTATGGAGGTTTGAAAATCCTCCTTTGAACTGCTTTGCACTGTGATTATATTTGTAATACCATAGTTGGAATGGTGGGGCGTTGCTATAGGAACCGGACATGGGATATGACGCCACCTAGCGTCGACGTCCGTATATACTGTACGTACCTGGGAAGAAAAGAGTACCCTCCTTACAGCCAGTGAGAGTGTGAGATGGTAATCTAGGATTTCAAGTGCAGGCTATAGCCGGTACATTACTAATCTGTTTTTCTTTCACACGGTCAGACGTTTTTTATTTCCCATATTAAACACTGCATGTAAAAAAAAGAAAAACGTATATCCTATCCAAATGTTATGCTATCCCAATGTAGTATAATGATAGCATTACACTAGAGAGCCTGGCAGCATCCTGAAGCTAGACCTTGTAGTTTTGGAATGTGTTTGTAAGTCTACAATCAGTACAATGGACCTGGGGCAATTGAGGATAACAGTGCATGTGTTTATCCCAGTTTATACAGTTGAGGCGGAACCGTGCACCACCAGTTCAGCCATTTGCTACAGCATTGCAAAATGTTGTGTTTACCATTATTCAGCCTACTCCTCTCTTCTTGGCTGTTTAGGCCATGCCCCCCCCCCCCCCCCCCCCCCCCCCCCACACACACACATGCAAGGACACGCACGCACGCACGTGCACATATTTTATTCTTATTTTTAAAGATGGAGTGCCACATTTTTTATTTTTTTCCAATTTTCCATGTGTCTATGAGGTGACAGTACTTCATTAGACACCCTGGAGTCGTTTTTATGTGCAATGGTGTGTTAACTTTGTATTTAGGGTTTCTTCCTGGAGGCTGAACCCTTGACAGACAAACGGGCCAATGAAATAAACAGAAATATAGTGACATCACATTTTGCCAATGTTTCTTAAAAGTCCATTTCAGGACAACCCCCCCACCCCCCGCCCCAAGAAAATGTATAATGATTATGATTATGATGATGTGATGATGATGATGATGATGAAAAAACACACAGGTTGAGAAGCACTATGACAGGCCTATCCTTGCATGCAGATGTTTATAAAGCCACAGGTTGAGAAGCACTATGACAGGCCTATCCCATGCAGATGTTTTGAAGCCACAGGTTGAGAAGCACTATGACAGGCCTATCCCATGCAGATGTTTTGAAACCACAGGTTGAGAAGCACTATGACAGGCCTATCCCATGCAGATGTTTATAAAGCCACAGGTTGAGAAGCACTATGACAGGCCTATCCCATGCAGATGTTTATAAAGCCACAGGTTGAGAAGCACTATGACAGGCCTATCCCATGCAGATGTTCTGAAGCCACAGGTTGAGAAGCACTATGACAGGCCTATCCCATGCAGATGTTTATAAAGCCACAGGTTGAGAAGCACTATGACAGGCCTATCCCATGCAGATGTTTATAAAGCCACAGGTTGAGAAGCACTATGACAGGCCTATCCCATGCAGATGTATATAAAGCCACAGGTTGAGAAGCACTATGACAGGCCTATCCCATGCAGATGTATATAAAGCCACAGGTTGAGAAGCACTATGACAGGCCTATCCCATGCAGATGTTTTGAAGCCACAGGTTGAGAAGCACTATGACAGGCCTATCCCATGCAGATGTTTTGAAGCCACAGGTTGAGAAGCACTATGACAGGCCTATCCCATGCAGATGTTTTGAAGCCACAGGTTGAGAAGCACTATGACAGGCCTATCCCATGCAGATGTTTATAAAGCCACAGGTTGAGAAGCACTATGACAGGCCTATCCCATGCAGATGTTTTGAAGCCACAGGTTGAGAAGCACTATGACAGGCCTATCCCATGCAGATGTTTTGAAGCCACAGGTTGAGAAGCACTATGACAGGCCTATCCCATGCAGATGTTTATAAAGCCACAGGTTGAGAAGCACTATGACAGGCCTATCCCATGCAGATGTTTATAAAGCCACAGGTTGAGAAGCACTATGACAGGCCTATCCCATGCAGATGATTCTAGGTCAACCAGAGCCCAGCAGAGCTCATTGTAAGAGTGACATCATGCAGTGTACAGTACAAGCCTTATGATTGCTGGCTCGTGAATGTGCCGGCTGGTTGTCTGCCTGGGAGCACAGCTTTGTTTACGTTAGCCATGGTTAGCTCTTGCTCAGCGCCGATCAAAACAGAACTTAAACTCACCTCAAAGAACCTGGACTCACTTTAAAGGAGCACTTCACCCCTTTTCAAGCTTCATAATCTGCTCATTATGAAAATAAAATGTCCCCAACAAAAAATTATAACCTATATAGCCGAAATAGTCCATATATTGCGCAGCCTGCCCTTGTATGCCTATATGCATGCATTATATGGTTCACAAACATGACGGTCTGCCAGACACACTGACAGTCACTATAGGACTAATTATATAAAGAAATAGAAGTCCACATTATTGAATGGCATCAGCGTGTTTGCAAGTCGGCCAGTCAAAGTTTTATTGCCAGCTCACCTCTCCAGCGCTCTCCTCCAAAGGTAAGAACTGTAAAGGTGGTTGCACACTGGCCACGTTTTTCGGAAAACCGACGAAAAAACACAGCAAAAAATCTGAAAACACGTCCGGTGTGTAGGGACCTTAAGAGTATGCATGCCTTAATGTCACTGCGCTGCCGGCTGCCTTGCTGGGCACAGAATAAGGGCCTTTCTCAGCCCCACCTCTCTCCCATTGTTTATATTGTGTTTAGTTTCCAAGATGGCCGGAGCACCAGGAGGGGTGGGGTGGAGGAGGGACTACAGGCGGACCCGTGGATTCATGACCGGGAAACCGTGCAGCTGGGCTTTAACATTGAGCGCTCGGTTGCACTTCCGCATTCGACCAGCAACATTTGGTGGTCAAATGCGGAAGTAGATGTTCTGAGACGGTTCTTCCGGGTGCTTCAAAACGCCACTGAGCAACTTCCACTGACAAGAATAGCGGGGGGGGGGAAGGGGGGGGAGGGCGGAGCTTCGCGCCAAGTCAGTCTCTATCCTTGTTTATACTCTATGGTTAACATACCCCCTCCTGGTGCTGCGGCCATCTTGGAAACTAAACACAATATAAACCATGGGAGAAGGGTGGGGCCGAGAAAGGCCCTTATTTTATTTTTTTTGTTTTTTTTTAAGATATTTTTTTGCGGCTTACGCCTTTTATTGATTTTTGAAGGGACAGACAGTAGGCTGACAGGAAACGGGAGAGAGATGGGGGGATGACATGCAGTAAAGGCCGTGTCGGGTCCGGGAGTCGAACCCGCGGCACACTGCGACTGGATTACCAGTCCAGTGCCCAGACCGTTACGCTACGGCCTGGGCCAAGGCCCTTATTGTTTTGTGGTATTAATTAATTATAATTGGCAGCTTGAACTAACGCCAGATGTCACGCAAATTATTTTAATATTATTGACGTCATCATCAAATTAATTATTAACCATTCATACTATAGCCCAGGGGTTCTCTGGGCACCCCTGCGGAAATGCTTTGGCCATGTCTCGCGACCCCAGCCCCGTCCCCCTCCCCACCACCAATACAAACTGACTGCAAAAAGAACCTTAATAATAGAGAAAATATATCATGAAACCAGATATAATCATTAACGAAAGTTTATGCATGCACCACGTACTACCGGTATGTAAACTCTTAATTTCCATTTTCCAGCCATTTTTTTTAAATAATTTGGAGACCCCCCCAAATAATTTGGCGACCCCCCGAGGGGTCGTGACCCACTGGTTGAGAACCCCTGCTATTGCCAACTTTAACACCTCTGACGAGGAAGGATATGTGACCGGGGACAGTGGTTTGATATACAAGGGGGCCATGGTCATTTTTCAGTTCTTTACATATTATGAAACTGCACACTGTAACCTTTCATATGATGTATTGCTCATTGAAATTGATTGGGGGAAAAATGAAGAAGATATGACCATTTGAAACTTGTTGAACCAGAAATCCCAAATTAGAGAATTCCCCCTTCAAAGATTTAAAAAAATGTAGCATCTCTGAGCCCAGGAATGGGTGTGACAATAGATACTTGTCTCCACCCCTAGATACTTGCATAAACACTCCCCCCATCC
Source organism: Protomyctophum parallelum (assembly GCF_964188405.1). Classification (NCBI taxonomy): domain Eukaryota; kingdom Metazoa; phylum Chordata; class Actinopteri; order Myctophiformes; family Myctophidae; genus Protomyctophum; species Protomyctophum parallelum. Next base: position 28,374,125 of record NC_139700.1, on the reverse strand, counting down.
ACTAACCACTCCCCCCCACTAGGTTAGCTGTCAACTGCACAGAATGACTTGAGTGGACACTTAGTAAAACCAAGTAGGCTATCATTTATTCCATGAAGTTACTTGTAGTGCTTTTAATTGCTAAATGTACTAAATGTACTGTTCAGCGCTTGGATCCGGTCTAGAGCCCACCCACTTAAACATACACATACACGCACACAAACGTTTCCGTATCCGCTCTATACTGGATGTTGTTATAAACAGCGCTAATGCTAACAACACACTGCAAATTAAAACACACACTGCTGCATCATGTATCAGTCTTACTTAAAACAAACTCATCATAAACAGACTGATTTCAGAGACTAGACCCTGAATATAAACAAGACGATAATGAAACTCACCCATAGACGAAGCTAAATGTAGCTCGACACCACGATGGCGTTCACCATGTATCTGTGTATATGTGTCTGTTGAACTTTCGCTTTGCGTTGACTTTCTTCGTGGATTGAGTCATTTTGGAGTCGTACAAGTCTTTATAATCGCCAAAATAACCAGGTCTTTCTGGTTCTTTGTAAAAGCTGCCATGTCCGTTCGGGTCTCCCAGATCATGTCTGGATCGAGTTGTTTACTGCAAGACGAATGCGGCTGTTCTACGTTCTCTTTTGATCTTTTATGACATCCGCAATCAAAGTTTATTATTTTCTCCATTTCTGCTGGTCGGTCGGTGTCCACTGCGACATTATTAACTTCTGGTACAAGTAAAAGCAAGGCGATGCCGACCTGTACACCACTCGGCCCAGCTGTCCCTCCAGACTCGTCGTCCTCGTCCTCGTTATCACAACACAAACTCCTGTTGATTTGATCGAAAACAACGCCATGGTCTTCATCATCAGCGTCAGATTCATCCATGTCCGTGAGCTCTAAATCCGAGTCACTGCCACCGTGTATGAAATCTGAAATAAATCTTCCCAGGAGATCGTCTTGTGCATGTCCATTTAAAGCGTTAAGCAAGCGTTCCAATTCAAAGTTACTAGCCATGATCACAAACAAACAACAAGAATGATGTTGTGTTTACTGACAGCCTGAACACGTTGCTACTTATGGGCGGTGATCGGCTACGTGAAACTGGAGAATACATACGGCCAATCGAAACAGCTCTATGTAAATACGTGCAGGAATGTTCACACCCTCAAAATACGGAAAATAATCTGTAATTATAGAGACATTTTTGCAATGTAATTACAACGACTTAATGACACTAAAACGAATTTCTGATGGAATAAAAACATTCTTTAACATTCCAACTGTGTTGATGTGGCTAAAAACTAAAACCACAAAAAAAAAGGTATTTTGGTCTATTGTGAAGTGTCATTAGAGCCGACTTGTGGTTGAAAATACTGGGAGGGGTCACATATAGTATGGTTGAAAATTTAAATAGCTGTCCAGAACAAATTAATTCCCCAGGCATGATTCATATACAACAGTGATATTATAGTAATCCAAAAGACAATTGTTCAATAGAAAGGGCTTTTAATTATAATATAATTGCCAAGTAGCCTTGGTCCTGAGCTTGAACTTAAATCAAAAAATTAAGTTGCATTATGAGAGTAGCCTATACTTTATAACGTTCAGTCAGTTGACATTGAGAGAGACTCGCCTGTCAAAATAAGCTGATCTACCAGTTCATGCAGTGCAGTGCATCGTGGTGCACCGCACAGTTCACCGTTGTAAGCTCTGATCTGTGCATTTTGCAGGCTGTGATATGACGTATTTCATCTGAGGTAAGATATTTCCCGTTGCCTTATATGGGATTTTCTATTACAACAGGCGACACCAGGCGAATCGCTTGGGAAAGAGGCGAAATTAGATGCACAAATGAAGCCATTACACCACCTTTGATGAATGACACGTGAGATTGATCGTACAGAATATACACGCTCCTTTCCTCACTTCATTTACACCTGATCGTAAATTTCCTTCGTGAATCTGGCCCTCTGTGTCTCATTGCTGTTGCTGTGTTTTATTTATGTGTATTGTGGAACAGAAACACCAACAACATATGTTTTTCACAATGCATGTACTTGTACATGTATGTCTGTGGGACAATAAAAATCCTGGGCCACCATGGGAATGGTCGTAAATGTCCGTACGCTCAAAATACTGTATGAACGTAAACAGCGTTGTGAATCAGGCCCCTTGAATCTTGGTGAACTGGATAGAAACTACAGCCTTTCTCCTCAAAAGTTAGCATAATGAAAAAGCCATTGCTGTTGCATTATTGAGTGAGTAGACAGAAATGGTACCATCAGTGAGGACCAATTACGTATATAAGAAATGCTCTTTTACAAGCATTAAAAGCATTCAAAAATAGCAGAAATACAAGCTCACAGCACGGCACTTTTAGAACATTTTGAAAAATCTTGAGCATGTGATAACTGATATAGAAGGCATTTGTAGAATCAGACCCAGGTATTATTGGGTTAAGAAGGAAGGTTTTGGAGCAAGCTCTGCATTTTTTTAATAACAGGGTGCATTCAAAAGAACGTGACAACGTGTTGATGTCAATACATCTTCATCAGGTCGCGCTGACCTGGACCCCTGAACCCTACTGACGCCTTCGGTCTCATCGGAGCCTGAAGAACTAATTCTAACGAATTAGGGTTAGTTAATTCTGCTCGTGTTTCCAGTGGGTAATTTACTTCACAGCATTTGTGGTTTCCGCTTGATTCACCAAACCAAACAACTGTGGCACTCAGCAGTGGGTCTTGCTGACAGTGGAAGTGTTCGTGTGGGAAAAAGTTAAACGCCCCTCGATGATTTCTGAGGAGTAATATGTTTATTCCGTGCGGGTGGTGCAGTGAAATCACTGTCCAGTGTAATTAGCTATTGGATGACGTCCTCTGTCCTGTATGTAGTCCAATCAATCAGGGCTGCTTCGTAGCTGCTTCTTTGTGATATTTTGATGTATAAAGACCCCTTAAAGGGAAATACCCACATAAAGACATGTGGTGTAGTGGATAGGGAAATTTCCAAGCAGTTGTTCCTCACACGTATCAAAAACAGCCATTGTTCCAGTTAATATTTAATATTTCATTTCAGTTATGGTTTTACATGATTATATTCATTTTACTTTGTACTTTTAATTTTTTGTATTTTTTTTACATATTTCATAACAGAAAGAAAAGGAGCAGGAAGAAGATGAATCTTATTGATACCTGCCCCTATATTATTAGTGGAGTGAAAGTGAGTGGAACATTGTAAAAGCATCTTACAGATATTCCCTAAATTATCTAAATAAAATCAATGACATGTATGTTAATATTGTATGCGATGTGATATGATGCGTCACCTTTCATAGTACCAAATGCGTCTTTGAACTGTACCTAAGCGTCGCGATCTGATATATATTATATATAATATTCAATCAATTTGCATGTTTCACTTTCAATCAATCTGTATCTGTGTATCTGTAGGAGTGCAGGGCTGCAGCCTGCAGGCTATCAGAAAGGACTTTGGACAGATAAAAAAAACTTTTGTTAAACTTGCAGAGTGACAGATGGGTTACATCTTCTGATAGTGCTGACATGACATAATAATCCCATCTAGTGTTTCATTAGTGCGATGGAATGTGACAGAATAGGCTACAGCTGAGCTTGTTGTGCTAGCACATGAACCAAACACACACGTTGAAACAAGGTGGTAAAGATACCAAGAAGGAGTGGACAGTGATGTCACTGATATGCAACACGGAAGTAGTATGGACTTAAGCTGTTTATAAACCAGTCAGTCAGTGACATCACTGACGAAACCTTGGTGTTACTCTTCCTGCGACCGATAGCCCCTGAAACCAGGCTTTCACCATCGTCCTGACTCTTTTTTCTCTCTTCTTCTTCCCCCTCCATGGGCCCCTTGGGGGCGTTGGGCCTCGGTGCATTGCACCGGTTGCACCGTCGATATATTCGCCACTGTATAGAGCGTCGCAGTCCCAGCCCCCTTTCACAACACCGAGGGCCCAGGAAATAATTCACCATTAATTTTCCCCATAGGCTTTTCAAAAAGTATTTAGTTAAAGATGTTTACGCCGCAGACAAAGCCAACTCTTGTTGAAACAAAACACAATGTTTTGGGCCGATCAAATAAGTAAGAAGAAAAACAAAACAAAAAGTTTTGTGTGTGTGTGTGTGTGTGACGTACAACCCAGTCACTTACGAGTTACGACCTGACATGCAATCGTTGCCACCCACAACCATGAGAAGTTGATAAACATCAACTTAACATCACAACTTGAGCTAAGTCATGCGTGCTAATAACACATTAGTGGATTTGAACAGTGCACATGTCAATCTGCATGCTAATGCTCTGAGTCTCTGAAGATGATATCCAAAGCGCCTCATAGAACGCAGTGTGTGTGTGTGTGTGTAGTGAACACGGGGCCCTAAATCAAAGTCCTTTATACGTGTGCAGCGTGTGTGTGTTTACTGTGTGGCAGACTGGCAACGGTAGTGCACAGTCAGCGGCCGGTGAGAGATGATCATCCCATAGCTTGCAGGGCTGTAACCATAGCAGACGAGAAAGATCTCATAGGCTGAACTGCCAATTTCTGGTGATTACACAAACATCTGGGACTAAACAGCGTACATTTTGGGAAAGTGAAAAACAGGCATTGTAGTTGCGTGCTAATTACTGTGTGCAAGTTCAGATCAATTGCTCAAGCCACTGAGGAGAACCATGCTGAATAGACAGGTTATGAGTGAGTGAGCTACTGACTGACTGACTGACTGACTGACAAAGGTTTCCTTATTATATTATTATAGGATAGCATTGCTTCCATATAAGACCTGGTAGCTCCAAAACTAGGTTTGCTATTATTTCCTATTAGACCAAAATCTCTTCACCAAAATCCAATTGTAAAACTGCTCTTTTGTCCAAGAATAGTGATACTGAGGTTCATTTTAATGTCTTATTATTTAGCCGACCTGAAAAATCTTTCCCATGGTACGTCACTGCATGCTATAGGTTAACCTCTAAATCGTTATTAGCAAACAAGCCTGACATCATGTGGCATTTATTCACTGCTTTCACGAATGACACATCCCTAATTACACTACAGCGCCTCGCAGCATCACGAAGGCCCTTCCTATTCTGAATGTTTTAGAGTCCAGAATGGACCAGGGTGCAATTGAGGATAGCGCATGTGTTTATCCCAGTTTATACAGTCACAGCAGGGCGGTGCACCCGTTCAGCCATTTGCAACAGTGTTGCAAAATATTGTGTTTACCATTTTTCAGCCTACTCCTCTGGGCTGTTTAGGCAAGTGGTTCCAAAAGTAGAGTCCGGGGAACCCCAGGGGTCCTTGGCGGAGTTACAGAGGGTCCCCAGCTAAATGATAGTTTGGAACAAAATGGACCCTTATGGGTCTGTAACTCTCAGAGTGTACAAATGGAACCAAACGGACCCCATTGTTACACTCTCAGGGCTGTATTTTGCGTGTCTTAAGTACCAGGTCTTATTCCCTAACTTGAGTAAACTAAAGACCTGGAGGCGTGATCAATGAATGCTCTTTGGCCACTCAGAATAGCCAAATGGCATTGATCACGCCTCCAGGTCTTTAGTTTACTCAAGTTAGGGAATAAGACCTGGTACTTAAGACACGCAAAATACAGCCCTCAGAGTTAAATTAACATTGATTTTTACAATAATAAATTGGGGTCCCAGAGATAGAAATGCCATTAAATGGGGGTCTGTAGACTAATATGCATGTCAAACTGGGGGTCCGTAAAAATCTTCTCTTATGGGGGTACATGATAATGTGTTTTCAAATGGGGGTCCACGGGCTAATGAGTGTCAATTTAGGGGTCCTTGACATGAAAAAGTTTGGGAACCACTGGTTTAGGCCACGCGCTCTTCAGAGGCTTTGGCTAGATTACACCCTAAAGACCGTCGGTCCCAACCTTGAATTCCTGCGCTGGCTCTCGAGGCTGTATGCCGTCCGTCGGTTCCCTTAAAACCTCCCCTGCTGCAATCTTCTATACTCATCTATTGTATTATTGTCTCTGGCGGGCGGAAACCCAAAATGTCCAAAACTGTTACTTTTCCGGATTCAAATTTAAAAACTAGCAGGAGTAGCAGATCTACAAGCGGAAATCACGTCGCTTCGCCCCACGTTTCAGGCTTGTGGATCTTCTACTTCCGATGCTTAATTTGTGTGACACTGTAGTATGATCATGTAGGTTGAAAATGAAGCCATCCTTGCTCTAGTAAGCGCCAATGTTGGGAGGCGTACTATCATCCGACAGAGCATTGCTCCGAAGGAGCAATGCTCCGAGGTGCGCTGCGGGTCGGGAGAGGGTTGCGGTTAGGTTTAGGTGTCTGCCCCGGGGGAGGTTAGGGTTAGGGTGAGGGAGGAGGTAGGTTGTCGTTCGGACCAATGCTCCGTCGGATGAAAGGCATGCACTCGCCAATGTTTCCATCTAAACCACCGAATAATCAGCAAAGACCTCCGAACATTGCGCATTTGATCCAAACCATGGAGAGCTTCTTAGATCGAGTTATTCAGCTTTTTAGTCAGCCTGTATAAAGGGAGGTGGACGGCAGTGCGGTTGCGCAATCCGGTCTAGGATCGCTAAAGAAGGAAAGGCCAAGCCAAAATAATAATTATCAAATAATAAATAAATAAATATCAATAATAAAGCTTATCAGACGGAACATTACGCCAGAAGCAGTTGCACGTTGGATTCCTTATGACGGAACGTTCCGCCAGGAGCAGTAAAACCGTTAATGTGCACGGCACAGGGGATAAGGAGCAATTAGTTGAAGGCGGTGTTTTGGTCGGTACTAATGAACACCACAGCTAATGACCCTACAAAGCTCTGTTTGCCATAAGAAACAAAAACCTTGTTATTCACCCCTCAGTGACCTTGTACTGTTGTACAGACAGACATGGCTTACAAAATATGCGTGACAAATATTAATTTCTGTCCAACACCATAAGAGGTTGATGCTCGACACCAGCTTTTACAACATTCCACTTTCTATTGACACCTGCACACCTCTGCATTGCACAATATATTTTTTCTTTCTTTCTTTCTTTTTTGTGTGTGGTCTAATCTAAATGTTTGGGCTGGTGCCTAAGCGCAATGCTCCATCACAGGATGCTCATGTAGGCGGAAGCCATTCTTTCACAATTCCTCTGTCGTACGCACGCATTAAATACACATGAGCGGATGTAATCAAACATACATTAGGCCCATCCAGCCATGAATGTCCAACTGCAACCCTCCTGACCTTTCTGCTGTGCATTGCCAGCAATAAGGGCCTTTCTCGGCCCCACCCTTCTCCCAATGTTTATATTGTGTTTAGTTTCCAAGATGGCCGCAGCACCAGGAGGGGGTGGGGCAGAGGTGAGCGGTCGACATATGCCCTTACTGGGCATACAAGACACTTACCTTGTGTTTGCCACCTGACATGTGTCTGAACACAGCTTTGATGGATGTGTTCTTCCCCCCCCCCCCCCCATCAATTTCTTTTTGGACAAACCATATGGGCTTCGATTGGAAAGGCATTGGAGCGGCCATTAAACACAGACACAAGACAAACAGGTGTCTTGAATTTGTGAATGCATATGTCGACCCCACCCACTCACCTCCGCCCACCCCCTCCTGGTCGCTATAGCTGATGATGTCACCAAGACTGGAGCGCCATCTTGAATTTCTCAAGCACCCGCGGCCACTATCTTTTTCTTTCAATCGCTTTTAGCTCCAATTCCTTGTCCCAGATGGCATTTCAAAACAAGGTTTATTCCATGGCCCATAGCTGACGCTGTGATCCTCGCAATGAGACTTTCTCGTTGCTGATCAGGAGATCGGGAGTGGATGCGACAACACACACAGTAATAGTAACATTTGTAACATCTGGTCGTGAGTTTTGGCTCTCTTCAAAATAAAAGTTGAATGTGGGAAATCCTGGCACTTTCCCCTGGCGGGGAAAGTGTTTAACTTGGATAAAAAAAGATTACTAGTCTATTTGTGCTTTTCCAAACTTCTGCTGACTATAATGTAATGGAAACAAGGCAATCTTGAAACACCATACAGTTTCACCATACGTCTCTTACAATCAAAATACCGTAGTTGGTGGGGTTAAGCTCAAAATGCAAAATCATATTGCTGCCTAGCCACTTGTGTGCTTGAAGATCGGCTACATCTCTGGAGCTACAGTATCACTGTGCCCCACACAGTCACGCATACAGTGAGCGCCCTGGCTGCGCTCCTGTTATAATGTTATGGCCCAGCGGGCAGGCATGAGCTACTAATGACCCTGACAAAGGCGCCCTCTTATGCAATGCAGGGTCACAGGTTTTGCTGCCATACTGATGATGTTTTTTTTCCCGTTCGTGCCATTGCAAGTGCCTGTGTCGATTTAAGGACGTTGACGTTAACCTCGCAAAACAAACCAATTCAGCTCCTCCTCGGTCTGAGGCCCTTGACCCATCTTTTTGCAATCCATTTTGATTGTCTAGGCTGGCTCCGGGTAGAAAACAGAGTTAAGCAATTTAAATATGGACTGTCATTTAAATTTTAAAATGCAGCTTTGCCCTCTATGCCCTCTGTACCCGCATACCTGACAAACGACCTAAACAAAGTGAGTGACTCCCACAGCCACAATACAAGAGGAAGCGAGAACAACAATCTGCTACCACCCACTTTCAAAACAATGCCCAGATTCCCTCCTAATCCCTGGCATCCTGAAAATCCACCTTTCAGCATGCCAAAGGGAGAGGAAACTAGAAAAAGTGCCCTTCTGGGCACAGGTCTCCACCAGGTTATCCACAGATCCGTGCAGTTAGAGGTAAAAACACTTTTCGGCCAGTTATAGCGCCACCTTGAGGCTGAGTTAAAATTGTTCATGTGGCATTTTGTCCTGGGCCTAGTGGGAATGTGGGTGCACAATTTCACGGAAATCACGCGATGTGTTCATGATTTGCAGCATTTTGTTTGAAACTGAGCACTCCTGTGAACTTTGGAAGCCAATCTTAACCAATCAGGATGGAGTCTGAGAAATCTGAAAGACGGGTTTGGTTGAATGGCTCTAGAGAGACTGTGTACCAATTTGCGTGATGTTTGGACAAAATCTGTAGGTGTACTGTGCAAAAACTTGTTTTGCACAAAGCGGCCTCCTGGTGGCGCTATAACAGGCCGTTCTGGAAAGTTTGGGGCAGAGGTTCATCGTTGGCATCCAGGGAGTGTGTGTACCAATTTGCGTGATGTTTGGACAAAATCTGTAGGTGTACTGTGCAAAAACTTGTTTTGCACAAAGCGGCCTCCTGGTGGCGCTATAACAGGCCGTTCTGGAAAGTTTGGGGCAGAGATTCATCATTGGCATCCAGGGAGTGTGTGTGCAAAATTTGCCATCGACCGGGTTAACGGTGGCCGAGATTAGCTGTTCACGGACACACGGACGGACGGACGGACGGACACACAAACGGACGGACGGAGTGCAAAACATACTCTCCCCACATGCCTTCGGCCTGGTGGAGACAATGATTACCCCCACCCCTTAGTCTAGTGACTACCCCCACCTCCTTATAACCCCTTCTTTGTTCCCCAACCTGTACATATTGTTGTATTTTTACCTTTTATGATGATTTGATTTTTGTTGTGATTTTTCATGTCATGATTATGAATTGAATACCCAGGACCTGAATGGAAACAAGAACGCATGGACTTTTTTCGGTGATCCCATTGGACGTGTGTTTGACATTACATTTATGTTTGACTGTACCCTGTACCGATTACATTTCTGCCAATAAAGTATTCTATCAATCAACCAAACCGGCAATTACCGGACCAATCATAGTTGCTGAGAGTTTTATTAATTTCAATTGCGTATATGCCGTGTTCATGAATGCTCTTTCCTCCCAAATAAACAACAAATAATGTAATTATGGTTTGCGCTAGCATCCAGGCAAGAGGGAATTCTGTTATGACAGAGAGGCTCGCTCTGGCCCTAATGCAATAATACATTTAGGCATGTATCATCACAAACTGTTTGTAAAAGTACAGTATTTGCCTCTGAGATGTACAGTAGTGGAGTAGAAGTAAAACTATTGGAAATTGGAAATGCTCAACTAAGTAAAGTACAAATACCGGTACCTCAAAATTGTACATAAGTACGCCTACTTAAATGGTAAATGGTGCATTTATATAGCGCCTTTATCCAAGGTGCTTTACATAGATTGTACATTACATTCACCCAACCAGCACATCAGGATCAATTAGGGGTTCAGAGTCTTGCTCAATGACACTTCGACGCCAACTCTGGGGGAGCCCAGGTTCGGACTGGCAACCTTGGGTTGCCAAACAAACTAGCCTAAGATTAGACTGTCGTAGATGTATTTATCGATTCTGACATGTCATAATCAATATATCTACGAGTCTAAATCCTAGGCTACAAACAAACAATAACCCACTTTCCAGCTGTGCGCGCCGCTATGGCTCCAGAAATCCAACAATAAATAGATTGATGCCATAACGCTCCATGTAGCCTATGCTGGTTATAGCCTGGTTTAGCATGTACCCAAAAGACACAGTAGCCTGGAAGTTGGCAACAGCTACAATACTATATGTACTTACTCGTGCCTGAGACAACATTCCATCCACACCTCCTAGTTCTTTTTAGTAGGTTTCCAGACATCTGTCTGTGTACTCTCTCTGGTCCTGCTCTGCTGACGAGTGACGGCCGCCATGATGAAAACAAAATAACAAATGCATGTGGGGGTGGGGTCAAAGAAGGTTGTAGGTACAGTAGGTGGACACACCAGGGCTGGACTGGGACAAAAATTCGAGAGACAGCTAAATCTCAGAACGACGTACGACGTAAGTCGGGGCTTTTATTTTACGTCGCAACATATTTTGAATTATACGTCATGACGTATTATGAATTCGTCGCAGCGTTAAGAATACGTCGTGGCGTGAGGACTCGTCGCGGCATAGAACGGGACTCGTCGGGGCTAACGGGACTCGTCGGGCTATAGCTACGTTTGCGACGTAATAGGTTGCCGGTGGTATTTGCGGTGGTATTGAAAGGGTGCCTTTCCCCGTGGAGGGGTCCCAGCAGGCCTTTTTGCCCGGGGATCGGCCCACGCGCCGTCCCCGGGCGATCCTGCGTTCCCGAGCTGTCACCTCTTTTGCGCACCGAAAAGAGCAGATCTACCAGCTCGAAAACCACGCCCCGGGCGGCCTTCCTACATACGGGATGGCCCGACCCGCATCCGTGGACCCCTGGGGGGGTCCACGTCTCCGCAAAGGAGCGACGAGAGAGAGTGAGTGAGTGAGTGAGTGTGTGTGTGTCGCATGCGTGCGTGCGAACTTCGAGACGAGTTGGTGACAGTGGTGCATTACATTGTATTTTGATTTGAAATAAATAATGATGAATAGATGTCTACTGTTGCTTGTCTGTGTGTTTTTTTAGACAATAGACCACTTAGCACTTGATTTAACTATGAAAGAAATGAAGACGATGAAGGATATCGATGAAATGTATGTTTCACTATATATAAAATATATACCATGACTCTCCCTCTGAAAAATCGGGTCCTACTAATTAAAAAAAATCACACACGTGTGAACTGAGTGGTGCAATTCCCCCCCCCCCCCCTCTCTCTCTCTCTCTCTCTCTCTCTCTCTCTCTCTCTCTCTCTCTCACTCTCTCTCATTAGAGTCACTACCCCTCTCACTGTTTCTGGCGCCCCCTACTGCTATTTTAAGTCACATACTCATGCTCACACAGACAGACAGACACACACACAAACAAACAAACACACAGACACACACACAAACAAACAGGTACGAGGACATTGCAAGCTGGTTGTAGGAGTGGTTTGCACCACTCAAAAAATCTATAGACCTACCCTTAGGGTTAGCTGGAACACACGCTCAGCATGCAAGTTGAGCTTGCGGATTCATTGAAGCAGGCCAGCGGCCCAGCGCTGTCATAGAAAACTGTGTATAGAAAACTATAGGAAAACGTGCTTATGCACAGCTATAGGGTAATGGTAATTATAAGTAATGGTAACTATACTTAAAAGGTCTACTTTATCCCATCACAACTATAGTGATTTTGCAGCTATTTTCAATGAACAGTATAGTCTATTGTTGATTAATGTGGTCATTTAAATGTAGGCCTATTATATATACACGCACCATACACACACCTATATTATATAATATGTGTTATCGCATACAAATGGCCAAACAACATATAGCAGCACCCCCATCCCCAGCACCCCCACCAGCAGATGTATATAAACATGGAACTGCGCTATGATATTAAAATGGACTGAGCTGTGATTGCGCCGATCTACAAGCTCCAAGTGTTGCGTCCACATGCAGCGCGTTGTGAGCTTGCAGATCGTCGGTGCCCCACTATAGAGAGATGGTATGGTAGTGCCCTGTTGGTAGTGCCCTGTTGCCATGCAGCCTATATGATCTGTGGTGCGGATCTACTGGATGAAGTCAGCAGGCAGTTGTTGACCGTTGTTTTTTTTCTCTGTGGAGTATGATGAAGCTGTAGTATTAATGAGTACAAGTAGATGGTTTGATTATAGATAAGTGAGCGCTATGATATTAAAATGGACTGAGCTGTGATTGCGCCGTACTGCGCAAAATGGAGTCGGCCGGTGGCCACTGGCCTATTATGCCTATAAATGCATATCATGCCTGTTGGTGAAATATAACTAATTAGTTAGTAACTAATCAGAAGCAGCAACCATGCAGAGCTATACCAATCAGATTAAATAGGCTATAAGCCTTAAACGTTTGACAAGCAATATTCAAAATTGCTTGTCAAACGTTTAACGTTTGCTTCTGATTAGTTACTAACTTTACCAGACCAATTTAAAATATTATTAGATGTTTTTCGTTAATAATAACTTATGCTAATTATTACTGAACCATTTTAGATGTTTGCCTTGGCGCGTGGGCCGATCCCCGGGCACGATGCGTGCGGAAAAAGGCCTGCTGGGACCCCAGAGAACCACTCCACGGGGAAAGGCACCCTTTCTATACCGTGACGACGTATTATTTAATACGGCACGACGAGTTCTATTACGTCGACGTATTCTTTAATACGGCACGACGAGTTCTAATACGCCGACGTATTCATCAAACCGCCACGACGTATTATAAAATACGTCGTTAACGCAGACGTATTCATCAAACTGCCACAACGTAATAAACCGTTGGGGCGAATTAATATTTAAGCCACGACGTATTAATCAATAGTTGCGACGCAAAATGATTCAGTCACAACGTAGGTCGAACGTCGTGTTTGAATTTCGTCCCTCCTGAAATATTCGGCCCGATCATTTTCGCGTGAATTTGGCCCAGACCAGCCTACCACAACCAGCAGATAGCAGAAACTTTAGCGCCCGCTCCGTCGAGGCACACACAAACAAACAAGCCCTAATACCACCACTTTTGCAGAACAACATAAATTATACAAACCAACAGACAACTCCATAACACAACCCTTTGTTGCTCTCACAATAATGATGCTGGCAAAAGGATTCAAGATAGAAGAGGGTTTATTTGTCACTCACTGATACAGGTACAGTGAAATTATCATGATGGCACTGGCAGAATGGCAGCAGGCCCGGACCTTTCCTGGTTGCCTGCCGCCAATTGGCCTAGACGTGATCGAAGCCCTCATCGAAATATGGTCAAGTGAGTACATTAATCAATTGCTTAAGGAAACACATAAAAACACTGCAGTGTACATTGTGTACAGTGTATGTGTATTCTGTCTGTTGTAAACATGGAGGGCTGTGTGTGCGGGGATCCACGTGCTGGAGACTTTCTTCATCTTGTTTAAATTATACTGCAAAATTAAACACATGCTTAATCATGATCTATAAACTGTATGGCATATGCATAGTAGCATACTCATTTTATATGATGATCGGATAGCCTAATTAAGGATCATTTTGCGCTCCCATCTCCATGTGCCTCGGCCATGTGTCCAAAAGAACACACACACACTCACACTCACACTCACACACACACACACACACACACACACACACACACACACACACACACACACACACACAATAATTATGATATAATGGAGTAAGTTCCTACAATGAGTAAGCATCCCTCGCCTTCAAAGCGCCACTCAACAGCGATGGTGAATGTAAATAAAAAGCCTTGTGATAGGCGGCAGCAGCGTTTATGTAGCCTAATGTATGTATAATATATAACCATCCCGTGGTGCGCGCTGCCTGCATGTCTTTGCATGTGTTGCCTGTCAGACTGTGTGTAATACTCCATGCGTTAGTAGAAAGCAGGAAGAGACTGGACTGGAAGTGTCGTTAAAAAGCCCGATAGGATTGCATGCATGCTCTAGTCTAGGTTTTTTATGTCTATAATGTCGTGTTTCCCAAAAAAGGACATAGTGCCCGATTGGCTGCCATGCAGCCAATTAGGCAACACACAGGCTTCTCGTGCGGCCTAGAGGGCATGTGTGCATGCGCTGCACTATACGTGCGACACAACATTTATTTGAGAAACCCATCCATTATCATTATTTATATTATTATGTGGTCATTTTGATGAATAATATGTGACACTTTAAATGTTTATGTGAAATGTGATGTCTCTGGGCATTGAGAATTAACTGGATAAATGTGGAATCAATTCAGGTGTCCAGTGGGAGGGGCTTAGCCTGTATAAGTAGGGAGACCTGCCACTGCCTGGCAGTCAATGAAGGACTGTTGAGGTGAGGGCAAAGCTGACCAGTTAATGTTTGTAAATACTACTACATTTTGATTACTGGAAAAGGGTAAAAATAACCATTTCATCTCTGCATCCAAGGACTCTTTTTTCCAGTTATTGGCTGTTTTTTCCTACCTGTGCCTTTTATCTCGGGAAACACTACCCACACTTTCCCAAGTCAAAGTGTGACATTTGGTGGCTGCGGTGGGATGGCCACCCGGAGGAAGATTCCCATGGTGGGAAAACCAGAAGCAAGATGGCCGAATCAGAACCAGCAGAGGCCTCAGAGGAGGGGTGTGCCACACAACGACCAGAGAAGGTGTCCAGCATTGAGCACCACCTCAACACGGGGGCAGCGATTTCCAACTTGGCTGAGAAATTCTAGATGGAGGAGAGGGAGCAGCAGGAGCGGAAGCTCGGCTTCCTCAACCACCAGAGCACCCAGCTCTAAGTGGCCATTAGCCTGGGTTTATGATCCAGTCGGGAGCGGATGATATCGCTACGTCATGTTTGTTTTGTAGTCGTCAGGCAGGTTTATGTTCCAGTCGGGAGCGGATGATATCGCTATGTCATGTTTGTTTTGTAGTCAGGCAGGTGTATGATCCAGTCGGGAGCAGATGATATCGCTACGTCATGTTTGTTTTGTAGTCGTCAGGCAGGAACAATCAATCGGAACTTCCTATTCCCTCAAACCAAATTTTCTCAATAAAAGCCACAGGCTACGAGAGCTTTTATTGTTATTCTTCCGGTTTGAGGAAAAAGGAAGTTCCGATTGTTCTGGCCTGATGACTACAAAACAATACTACAACAAGACGTAGCGATATTATCCCGTTCCAGACCGGTTCACACAGCAATTTTGTAGCACAGACCACCTCCTCCGAGGTGGAAAGCCTGGTGAAGCGAGGTTAAGTGGTCATGGGAAGCAACCAGGACCGGGCCAAGAATGTCTGCTGCAGCAACCAGCAGCACCAGTACTACCTCAGCAGCACCAGTATTACTGCAACCAGCAGCACCAGTACTACCTCAGCAGCACCAGTATTACTGCAACCAGCAGCACCAGTACTACCTCAGCAGCACCAGTATTACTGCAACCAGCAGCACCAGTACTACCTCAGCAGCACCAGTATTACTGCAACCAGCAGCACCAGTACTACCTCAGCAGCACCAGTATTACTGCAACCAGCAGCACCAGTACTACCTCAGCAGCACCAGTATTACTGCAACCAGCAGCACCAGTACTACCTCAGCAGCACCAGTATTACAGGAACCAGCAGCACCAGTACTACCTCAGCAGCACCAGTAATACAGCAACCAGCAGCACCAGTATTACAGCAACCAGCAGCACCAGTATTACAGCAACCAGCAGCACCAGTATTACAGCAACCAGCAGCACCAGTATTACAGCAACCAGCAGCACCAGTATTACAGCAACCAGCAGCACCAGTATTACAGCAACCAGCAGCACCAGTATTACAGCAACCAGCAGCACCAGTAATACAGCAACCAGCAGCACCAGTACTACCGCAGCAGCACCAGTATTACAGCAACCAGCAGCACCAGTATTACAGCAACCAGCACCAGTACTACCTCAGCAGCACCAGTACTACCACAGCAGCACCAGTATTACAGCAACCAGCAGCACCAGTATTACAGCAACCAGCACCAGTACTACCTCAGCAGCACCAGTACTACCTCAGCAGCACCAGTACTACCTCAGCAGCACCAGTATTACAGCAACCAGCAGCACCAGTATTACAGCAACCAGCAGCACCAGTACTTTTAGTTTTCAGTCCTTTTCTACTATTTTGAGTATTTTTTAGAGAGCTGATTCGAGTCAAAGTGTGACACTGGGATAAAACCAGCATCTCTTTGGTCCAACCCCGGCTGCTTCTATTTCAGAAATGTTGCAACACACACACACACACACACACGCACACGCTCACAATGCAGCGCAGCTCGACGCAACGTGAGCTTGCAGATCAGCTACTTTCGGTGCATGCCAATTGGCCATAACTCCAAACCTAATCTAATCCTTAACCCTAACCCCGACCAGAATAATTTCCTAATTGCAAAACCTAACTCTAAAACCTGTTTTAATCTGTTTTCAATTAAACAACCATTTGTGCGAGATCCAGGAAAATGGTGTTAATCACAAAATGTTCTCCAATTCTAATACACTTGTGGGGACATTTGGCCCTCTCACAAGTATATTAATACAAGACCGACCGACTTTTGCCTCTCTAGTGCAGGGGTTCTCAACGTTTTTGGCTGGGGACCCCCAGAAATGCTTTGGGGAGAGTTCCATTTGTACACTCTCAGAGTTAAAGACCCAAAAGGGTCCATTTGGCTCCTAACTATCATTTAGCTGGGGACCCCCTGGAACTCCCTCAAGGACCCCTGGGGGTCCCCGGACCCCACTTTTGGAACCACTGCACTAGACCTACTCCTGTCCCGTCTCCAGAGCTCCCATCATCAATATTTCATTAGGAACCTTTCTCCTGCCATGTCCCCCCATGTCCTTCCCCCCCGGCATGCAGCATCAATTCTTTATCCCATTAAGACCTGAGACCTATTCTACACATCCTGGCTTCTAGGTGTACAAGCTCTCTGCTGTCGGGAGGAAACCTCATAACTCCAAAATGTTCATTTTTCAGGAAATGAAAAATATAATTTTTCAGGAAATAAAGAAAATAAAGAAAACAAAGCAATAAGGCCTCATCAAAGTTGGTGTTGTAACTTTATATATTGTCAATTACTTCCATGAGAGGGGGAGAGGTGGTGGAGTAAGTTGCTTTAGCAGACATTTTGAGGGTCCAATGGAGTTAAGAGGTTTTGTCCAAAGCACTTTTTTACTACTTTCCATTGGTTAAATATTTTCGAAACAACACACAGATGTTCAATAGCACTGATTTACGCAAAAACAAAAAAAATCTAAAATGGAGTTATGAGGTTTCCTCCCGACAGCAACGATATCCGCTAATCTTGAATAACCAACGCTACAATAAAGATAAATTACACAGATGCTTTCCCGGTTTTGACGGGTTATTCCCTCACTTCAAACAGCTGTCGCTCGTCTCCAAACAGGAAATAAAGGAAGTTCCAAAAGCCATTTTGCATACTTTTACTAAACTATTTGCCCTGATCATTCATTTCCTCTGGACTTCCTTTGGCGTCGCTGCGCTCTGTGTGCCCGCCTTGGGAGTTTGGGGATAAAAAAGTATAAATAAAAAATGATCTGGGGTCAGATTTATGTTGTTTGTTCTGCTCCTTTATAGCGATATGATTGGCGTCGGAGCGATGTGTTGGCTGATTCTGGTAACCTCACGACCAGACTCCACCACAGGGGGCTACACGCTAGTGATCTGTGGATGCACGCAAATGCAGGCAGGCCGTTTTGCACCGTTTGTGGCGCAAAAATGTGATCCGAGAGAAGATATGAGATCATTTACACCAGTGGTTTCTCAAACTTATTTTATTTTATTAAATGTTTTTTTTGTGGCTTTCGCCTTTATTTAAAAAAATGTATGGAGGGACAGACAGTAGGCTGACAGGAAATGGGGAGAGACATGCAGTAAAGGCCATCGAGATCGGGAGTCAAACCCGTGGCACACTGCCAGACTGGATTACCAGCCAAGGTGCCTGGACCGCTGAGCCACGGCCCAGGCCTCACACTTATTTTTACTCTGAGTGTGTACAAATGCGGGTCCATTTGGTTCCATTTGTACACCCTCAGAGTTACAGACCGATAAGGGTCCATTTGGTTCATATTAATCTATCATTCAGCTGGGGACCCCCTGGATCTCTCTCAAGGACCCCTGGGGGTCCCCGGACCCCACTTTGGGAACCACTGCTCTACATCAGATATCTTCGCTGTAAACAGCTGATCTACAAGCTCACAACGCAATGCGTTTGGATTTGTTATTTTCGCCGGAATATATGCCCCAGATCAGGGGTATTCAGGTTCACGCGGTTCAACTGGAGAGGAAGTCTGTGGCGAGCTGACTTGCATCAGCTGTAGCCGTTTATTTTATTTTATGTTCTCTTAATTTACGACTGACCAACGGCAAGAAAAATCCACTGGTTTCCAAAATTGTGTGTAATGGTTTTGGCCCGTGTGTAAAGACAAAAAGCCTGCGGGTCAAGCCTGAATCCTGTTGTTACAGTAGTCAATCACACATCCGCACTGGAAAACAACAACCTGCTCACTTGATGTCCTCTGTATAAATGTTTGTAGTTAGGTTTATATTATAAAATTATGTTTACATACCATATGATGACATCATCCCTCGACAGGCTCTGTGGAAAATATTGTAGCACCAATGTACCAATAAATAATATATCATAATATAAATACTATTAACACCCTGAGCGGCAAGGACGGAGTTCTCTGCCCTATAAATTAGTATATAGAGCCCAGCACTCAGGACGAAGATTGATCAAAAGGACAGAGATTATTGATATCAAAACCGATCGCATCGCTACACAGGCTGGGAGTGTCTGTTGCGCAACATTCAATGTTTTTTCCGGTGGGACCTCATCGAAAATGCCCCCCCCCCATTTTAGCCGACGAGATCGAAAATCTTAAAACCTTAATAACTCTTGATCCAAATCATTCCGTCCAATTCTAAGAAAAGATTATGTGTTAGACGGCCCATCGCGGTCCCGTCGCTAGTCGCGATATAATTAATCATACCTCCCGTTGTTGTTGATCGCATCGAGAGTGTTTTGGCTACAGGAATCAAGATTTAATGGATTAAATAACCCTAGGTGTTCAGGGTTAACTGTCTTTTAAAGAAGGAGCTATTCTGTAGAAGTATAATTTGATAGGGAAACATTTCAATTTTTTCAAATATCTTCACAAGACGTTTATTTGTTTATTTCCATGTCGAAATTCCTTACATTTTGTTTACATTATGGGAAGGGTGTTTTCCCCATGCTCTGACCTGACTTGGCCTTAAAGACACTGTCTTGTCATAATTGCATCCATAAGTCATGCATCTTTATGGATCATTTAGTCACGGATCACACGCCCTCGTACGCCGGGGTGTGTGTGCACATCTGCATCTCCGCGTGTCAATCACTGCGCTGCGACGTCTGTCTGACTGGTGTGTTTTCGTGAGCTCGGCTGCATTCCTGTGGCGCGCGCTTCCTCGTTGTACGCTCCTCTCCTCTTTGATGACGAAAGACAGGATGTGATGAACCGTCCATATCAGAGGAAGACCTGATCACAGGGCTTGAGGGGTTCATGGGAGGGAGGGAACAATTAAGAGATAAGAGAATAAAGAGATGAAAGGAGGCCTTTGCTGCGTCACCGGCTGAGGCACTCGTTAGATTAGACCACATTCTCAGAAAACGCCCAGTTCGCTATGAAGGAGAGCAAGTCGTGCGCGTCCTCCCGTCGAACTGTCCTTGCTGAATTTGGCGTCTCTTTCTTTCCTTCTTTCTTTCTTTCGCATAAACAATGCTATTCATGACCAGTGGACTGCACTTGGACTCCGGAACAGTGTGCACACAAACCAAATGACTGGAGCTAGTGATCGACTTGCGGCTACTAGAACATTCTGTGACGTAGGTCACAACAGAGGAGCCATACATTATCCTGTCGCTGTCTGTCAGTCACCCCTCCCCCCTCTCCCTCTGCCAGACGCCCCGACTAGTAGGAAGCACTGTCACTGGTCCTATAAAATCTAATAGGTTCAAGTTGGCGACGGTGGTTGAAATCTATGTGGAATTTGACCCCGAAGAGACAGGGTCGTGCGATAAGATGAAGTGCTCTTGTAAAATATGTATACCGCTGGTCTGGAGATGATGAACGAGGATCGAAGGGCGATGAAAGGGAAGCATTGCTGCCGAAGACATCCTCGCGGGAGTATACAGTAAGTATACAGTAAGGGAGTATACAGTAAGTCTACAGTAAGAGTATACAGTAAGTCCTGCACAAATGGAGGGGGCGGAAAATGTGAGTGAGGGGAATGCAAAAATGTTAAGGACGGAAATCATCAAAGGGGATAAAGAAAGGGAATCTGAGGGGGAGCAGGGATTGATTTCATAAACCCTGCGCATAAGAGACCCCCTGTCCCCACCGTTCTCGCTTCACCCCGCGTAACCCTCCCAAGGTTAGCTCTGTCTGTTTGGCATGTGGGCTATATAGGCCACGAGGAAGGAAACGGCAGGGAGAAGGAGGATGAGAGTGAGATACCTTCCTCCAGCTCTGCTGCTATTATTCTTTGTTAACCAGTGTTTAGCACTGCTCGGCCCTCTCCGGTGGTTTTCATTAAGAAAGGAATCACCTTGGCTTTGCCAGAACCCCCTAATCAGAACCAGACGCCTCCAAGGTTTTAATTGAAGCAAGATGGACCTCCACGTTGTACACAACTGGCTTAATGTGACAACTTCTCCCCCATCACTACAACAGTGTTTCCCAACCGAGTGAGGAGAAAAACATCCCCTCAATGAGGGAAATCTAGGGGGTTTGTTAATATCCCACAGATTTCAGAGGGCTGTTATTGTTGAAACGACTCC
>NC_139700.1:28340353-28347853 GCF_964188405.1 Protomyctophum parallelum | reverse complement strand
ATTGTTGTTTATGTTTTGAGAGCAGGAGCATTGTTGTGTAGCAACGGATACATTTACATAATTTCGTGATGCTGTAAGCACTTACATAACCCCTCCATTCATCTGGATTGAACTGCAAGCTCCCTTCAAGGCCCCTGAGCACGTACACGAGCACACACGCACACACACACAGTCTTTATGGTCTTCTGTGAGACAAGAGTTTATTCGCAATAGTTCACTGGCTGAAAGTTGAAGTTCCTCAAACGAATTGAGAAAAGTGACAAATCGTAAAGGCCTGGGGGCATGACTTCATGACGTCAAATCCCTGAGTGTTACTTTAACTCTGAGAGCGCACAAAACAGATCGGTGAACAGCACAACAGAACAACCCCCCCCCCCCCCCCAAAAAAAAAGTGTCTGGACAAGTTGGTAAACAGCTGTGCTCGCAGACCACTATAACAATATTTTAACTGCGTTGATAGAATGGTTAGAATTACCATTGTATGATAAATTAATAGCATTAGGAACACAGCCAGTTGGTAGGTGTGTGAAACAATCATCTGATGAAAAAGGACACGCTGGACTTCATCGCACTTCAATGGAGCAGACAAACAAAAGGAACGAGGTGTTGTTTGGTGGTGGTTGGTGAACTTTTATCAGCTAAAAGTAGTTATGTTTGCAGAAATTGACTGAATTAACAGTATGCCTATATTATACAATACCCCCACCCCCGTAATTATACTGTATATAATGTATAATCTCTATGGCCCTACGAGTCAACATGCAGTCTGTCTAGACTAGAGACTATGGCTCGCCAGCGTTCAATCTGCTTTTGCAATTCATATCCGACGTAATGATATTCGGTCTTGGTTCAAATTATACCTTGGAACCAACAGTAGGTATAATTTGAACCAAGACCGACGCATGTATTGTAGATGATAAAAGATGGGAACGTTGATATTATTAAGCAAGCACATGTGACTGCAATATATAAAAGTTTTCATGTCAAGGACCCCCAAATTGACACTAATCAGCCCGCGGACCCCCATTTGAAGATGCTTATAATGTCAGGGACCACCATAGGCTACGAGAAGATGTTTACGGCTCTAGCAGTGATTCTCAACCCGTTTTTTCAAGGACCCCCAGTTTGACATGCATTAGTCTACGGATCCCATTTTTGGCATTTCTACCTCTGAGACCCCGATTTATAGTGTAAAATCAGTCAGTGTACAAATGGAACCAAACGGACCGTTTGGTTCCATGTGTAGAATAGAAGTGCAGCGCTAAGGTAACGAGGTGTAAAGCATGGGTGCATGTAGGCTATCTGCAAACATTCACGTTAAAATATAGCAGATTAATTTATTCTTTGTCCGGTAAAATACAATCCCGTCAGCCAAGGTGGCCGGCCCAATACGCCCAGCAGAATAAACCCTCATTTTTTTTAATAGCCTTATAGCCTACTGATTTATGCATACTCGAAATTACTCACAATCTTTCATTTATGTCTCGAAAACCTCGGACAAAAAGTGCTTGGTTTAATTGATTTAATTAATTAAGTGTGTATTAACAGTTTGCAGAATGGGTACATTTAACATGAAAGCACAACTCAATACAATTACTGTGGAGTGGATGACGCACTGATAAAGCATTATACTTGTTTACAACAGGGTCCACGTTTAAATGTTATTGTTTTATGTTATTAAAGTCTTTCTTCTAATTATCAACTTTCCCTCATGAATATGCTTCATGTCCCGTATTAATCCTATGTTGTCATCATTTGTCTAGAAAAAAACCCTCCATAATAATCATGCCAAGTCACCCCGCTTATAGCCTACTAGTACCCACAGAGAAGCAGTCATTCTGGGATAGCTGCCTCTCAGTGGCCCGCTGTAACCAGCCTGGAGAAGAGTTAAGACACGCCCCTCGCAACTAGCCACCGACGCTAGCCCTGTTTCACTATGAATATTGCAAAAACGGTCTGCTCAATTATTAAGAAAACACAACGTGTGATAGCCGAAATATCCCCGGTCATGGTCGTTAACAAAGTTATATATTTACTCCCTTAGTAGAGTGTTTAATATGGTAATTCCCACAGCCACTTTTCAATGTAATCCTATGGGGGCCCGACAATAACCCCCCTTGATGACGCGCCATATTGACTCGTGACTTTCCGAGATGAATGGGCGGTGCTTCGGGAGTTGTTACCTCCTTCTTCTGACAGCTCCCAAAGTACACACAATGACACTATAGTTGTATTGTATATAGTCATAGCACGCCATAGTACATATGTATAGCATAGTAGTGAATATGTATAGTTTATTATGTATAGTGTATGTATAGTTTCATCATATAGATATTCCACTGTTACCTTCTTAGCTTACGCATGTTTCATGATAAATGCTTTTATGTGATGTATTCCCATGCTTTTGTTCTTGCCTAAATGTAAGTCGCTCTGGATTAAGAGCGTCTGCTAAATGCCTAAATTGTAAATTGTAAATTGTATTGACCATTGTGTTCACAATTATTACACAATTAAATTGGGGAAAGTAGTGCCAAACATGTTACCTACTCTTTAAAATGACCCATACAAATTAGCTCAGTGGCCTTGTGGTTAGAGTGTCCGCCCTGAGACTGGGAGGTTGGGGGTTCAATCCCCGGCCCGGGTCATACCAAAGACTGTAAAAATAGGACCCTGCGACCCTGCGAAAATAGGTCCCTGCGTCATACAAGCGTCATGTCCAGGGGGTGTACTTGTACATCAAGCTGCCTCACGCTACAGAAACAAGAGATAGGCTCCTGCCCTATGGGCCTCATGGCTCGGCAAGGCTACTTACTTATACAAATTGGTCCGTGGCCCACAAATCTGCCCCCAGGTAAAAGGTAACAGTAGTTACCTTTTATTAGCGTTTGAGTTGGAAATATTCATCAACTTTTGTGCTGGTTGGGTTCCGGACTCCAGGGTGTTATTTAGGAGGACATTTTATGAAGCATGTGTTTTTGCATGGAGCCGTGTGGAGCCAGAAGGCCATGTCGCAGGATATGGGCCAGCTAGGGAACACAGGCCAAGGAGAACATGTCTAAGTTCATTGAGACTACCGTAGAGGAGGAAATGTTTGGAGGGGCGCAGTGTGGATCATGTTCTCACTATGGATGAGGTCATCCTCTGAAAATAGGCACTTCAGTTTGCACAGGTCACTTACACCATGTGGTTCCCGAAATAGGGTCCGGGGACCCCCAGGGGTCCTTCAGGGAGTTACAGGGGGTCCCCAGCTATATGATAGTTTGTAACCAAATGGACCCTTATAGGTCTGTAACTCTGAGAGTGTACAAATGTGTACACTCTTTGTACACTCTCAAGAGTTAAATTAACATTGATGTTAAACTATAAATTGGGGGTCAGAGATAGATATGCCATTAAATGGGAGTCCGTAGACTAATAACTGGGGGTCCTTGAAATGAAATGGGTTGAGAATCACTGCTAGAGCCGTAAAAATCATCTCTTATGGGGTCCCTGGCAGATCTTTTCAAATGGGGGTCCGCGGGCTACTTAGTGTCAATTTGGGGTTCCGACTCCTTGACATGAAAAATTTTGGGAACCACTGACTTACATGTGCACACACAGACACACACACACACACACACACATTCATATCCGAGAACCGGACAAATCACAACTGACCACATTCGGATGTACTAACCGTGCACACGCCCATACACATACATACGTGTACTGTATTAGTATTTGTCACATGCACGCATGCACACACGCACGCGATAATGCATATGTACAGACACAGATACTAAGGCTGTCCCAGAACATTCAGGGTTCGAATGTTCGCTCGTTAAGGTTGGCACTCGAATCTTAATTAATGCGCTTGAACCATTCGTTTATTTTTTATTTTTTTTATACTAAATAATGTATTATTCATTATTATTATTTTACTCGAAAATATGCGATATGCATAATAAGAGTACTATGTTCATGTTGTGTTTACAATAATTTGAAAGTCCTGCTTGACAGCAGAAGAGACACAGTGACACACACATACACACACACACACACACACACACACAATGCGCTTCTGAGAGTAGCCTACACAGGTGGAACAAATTAATGAACGAGAGACAGCTAACGAGCAAGCTACACTCTAGTCAGCTGCCTGCGAAAAAGCTTACAGAGACATTGGGAAGCATTTTTGGTCTGACAAAAAATATGGACAGTCGTACAGGTACTCACAATTACCATGTTTTGGGGGCTGCTTGTGAATTCAACTTATGGCTCATTTTTATAGAATGATGAGCTCGCATATCAGCTTGTTTTCGCGGAGCACGTGTGTGTGTGTGTGTGTGTGTGTGTGTGTGTGTGTGTGTGTGTGTGTGTGTGTGTGTGTGTGTGCGTGCATGCGTGTGTGTGTGTGTGTGTGTTGGGAGAGACGAGAGAGATTGTTAAAGAGTGGGCGCTGCGCTCTCTTCAGCGCTGCGCTAATCATGTTCAAGGCGCATATCTCGTGTTGAATTGCAGCCTGGTTAAAAGCACTCGGAGAAATGAATGAATTAGAAACAAATGGTCCGGATGTTCGCTCGAAAATTCCTGCCGAAGTTCGAGTCCTAAAAACAGGGCTAGGGTACAGCCTTAACAGATACACATGCAGAGTAATGCACGCACGCAGCATGCGCACGCACACACGCACAGTTTCTCTCTGTGTAATGGGCTCGGGCTGTAACGAGGTGTTTGACATTAAAAAAATAGACCCATCTGAAGTGAGTGGTGCTGTACTGTACTCGTGCTGTAGAGCAGAGAAAAAGAAGATGAGCGCGTCAGCCACTGGGTGCGGTCATAGAAGGAACATACCTACCTCGTTACCTACTTGATCAGCTGGGATGTGCCGCACCCGTGTTCACCTGCCAGGTGGGACAGACAGTATAAAGCCACCTCTCTCTGCCTCAGGCCAAATCCATTCTCCGGGAGGTGAGGCAGCGCATACACCGGGCATGTTGAGCGATAAGTCAAGCACCACTCCATTTCACATCACATTCTATGTAAAACTGGTCTATTTGTCATCCTCCCAGGCTTCCAGGGAAGAAGACTCCACTCCACCTGTTGGAAAGAAAGGGAAAAGATCCACCTGCTTGATCTGTTGAAATGTGAAGGAGAAAAAAGAGAAGCGTGAATGCTGTGAATAAACAAACTATTGTTTGGCACCTTGATCTGTCTCCTGGGTTGTGTGTACCAGTCGCCACTATACATATATATATATATATATATATATATATATATATATAATCATCTGCTAGGCCAACTCAGCTGACCTGCGCTCATTGACACACCTGCGTGCATCAGTATAAAAGGAGGAACTCTGCCTCACCAACAGATCCACTCTCCAGAGACAAGGTGAGGCTGCGGGCATGCAGGCACGTTGGGCAGTAAGGCAGACAACCACAATTTAAAATACCATTCTGTTATATTATGAAATCCTTATACTGACAGCGAACTCTCTCTGTATCTCACTCACAGGCATTATACCGGGCACACGCTCTTTGGCCGACAAGCGTGTGCATGAGACCGGCTATTATGAAGTGACTATTCGGCTTATGGGAAACGGGAGGCATCAACCCAAGTACACGGATATGGAAAAGGAGTAGAAATACGACCCCAGTACACGGAGTAGAAATACTTACCGTTCTAAAACCTGCTCTCAGCACATTTATTGACATTGATTCACCTATCTGAGCTGACTCGTTGATAGAAGAGATCCTAAAGCTAAGGGCCTAATCTAAACCTGTACCTACCTCATATACTCACCTCTGGAATACCTACCCAAATCCTCCCTAATCCATACCTACCGATGACGTCCAGCGACGACGATCCACCTCCTTACCTTGGAAATTAACTTTATGTTGACCATGCTTACCTTTGACTGCATTCCCCTGCAAAAAATGTGTGTCGAATGTGGAACGTGTGTCAAATTTATTTTCATGCCCATAAATGGAGTTCTTTGTCAGACATTGCGATGTCAGAACAGGAGACTTCTGTATCTGTCTCTCTGTGTGCCTTTATTCATGGAGTCCTGTGTCAGGCATGCCTAGTCCAATCCAGAAGAACACAGTTTGCCGGCCACTGCTACAGAGCTGACAATGAGGTTATATCTTCTCTGGAATCCTGCCTCAAAGCAGACCAGAGGTAGAAAACTGTCGTTCCCTGATGTCATCGCTAGGGACACATGCATCAGTAAGCAGGAACTGGGGGTGGCAATGAAGGACCGGGAAGTCTGGTGTGGCATTGTGAAATCCATGATCTCGACCGCGGTCGAAAAATGATGATGATGATCAGAATAGAGAGCTATTTAACACGTATATTTTTAACAAACAAGCATCACTCACCATACCTTCACTGTGAGTTTTACTGTGGATGACTCATCAAACGGCTTAGAATCATCATCATCATCCTGCTTGCGGCCCGGGGCGTGCAAGAAAATAACTAAATAAATAGATATCAAATGATGTGAAAGTAGAGACACAGTCTGAGCACGTGTGTCTCTGATGTGGTGAGAGAAACACCATGAGCTCGCTGGGAAGAAGCGGCCGTGGTTTTGAGCTCGAGGGCTGTTCCATGATTGAAGGGGTGACCTTACAGCCCAATCCTAAATAAAGAAAAGAAAGTCCGCCAGACGTCGTCGGGCGAAGCGTTTCTGCACCTGACAGCTTGCGAGCTGTTTCATTTGGAGATTCTGACGGGCTCGCACCCTATTTTATTTCGACGCACTTGCACTCACGCTCACAAGGGCCCATTTGTGCACATTCACACAGGCATGTATCGTGCACACACATTCAGAGAGAGGTTCAGAGGAAGGCAGTGAGTGATATTCCTGGTGTGGTTGAAGGGTGGGGTGGGTGAACATATAACCAAATGTGGTTTAAAGTTAGAAACCTGCCTACATAATATGAAGGTGACCTCATTTCCAACGTCGGAACACAATGGCCGTGGCGCGGCGCGCCCTTTGACTCCCCATGTCGCATGTGATAATAATCTCCTTAAGGCTCGCCAGGTCCTGCGGTTTTCCAGGACGCATTACGGCGCGTGATGCCGCCCCAAGACCGCGTGCTGCTTGCTGGCTCCGCTGCGGCATGTGCTAAAACGACTCGGTCACATGAGGCGGTCGCTCACAACTTACAAGTAATGGGAGCAAAATATCAGCGCGGCCTTCCATCTATCACAACACGACTGTGTTGATAGGAAAGGGCCAAACCGAGGACCAGATGGGGGGGATTAATATCTCCACGGTGGCCTGCAGTGCTGGGAACGCCTCGGGATCCCCCCGTCGTATAGTAGGCTGAGATGGCCCGGGGAGCGGGAAGTGTGAGCTTCTCTGCTGGAACTGTTACTTCTGAGGGCCGACTCCAGATAAGTCGACAGAGATGGATGGACGGATGCGCGGATGTTAAGGGCCCCGACGCGGATGTTTTTACTCAGCCAGCCCGTCTGTTATGGTGAGAGGGAGCATCTTCGCGATGGGTGCCATGG